>NC_090296.1:193568827-193816327 GCF_039906515.1 Pseudorca crassidens
CTAGTTGTGGCAAGCAGGGGCCACTCTTCATCGCGGTGCGCGGGCCTCTCACTATCGCGACCTCTCTTGCTGCGGAGCACAAGCTCCAGACACACAGGCTCAGTAGTTGTGGCTCACGGGCCTAGTTGCTCCGCGGCGTGTGGGATCCTCCCAGACCAGGGCTCGAACCCGTGTCCCTGCATTAGCAGGCAGATTCTCAACCACTGTGCCACCAGGGAAGCCCAAAGGCTTGAATTTTTAAATCATACAACTACTTATCAAAAGAGCTTCAGTGAAATTAACAAACAGGGGTAGGGATGGACCTTTTACAAATTTTTCTTGAAGGGTCTAATTTCCCCCCTTCTTCCTAGGTTTAAAAAAAAAAGTTGAGGGGCTTCCCTGGTGGCGCAGTGGTTGAGAGTCCGCCTGCCGATGCAGGGGACGCGGGTTCGTGCCCCCGGTCCGGGAGGATCCCACATGCCGCGGAGCGGCTGGGCCCGTGAGCCATGGCCGCTGAGCCTGCGCGTCCGGAGCCTGTGCTCCGCAACGGGAGAGGCCACAGCAGTAAGAGGCCCGCATACCGCAAAAAAAAAAAAAAAAAAAAAAAAAAAAAAGTTGAAAAACACTATTTCTTGAGAAATAATCCAAAGGATGTCCCCTAAATGTCCATCAACAGGTAACCAGTAAAAGAAATTATGATATACCTATACTATGAACATATGAAAGTTCTTTAAGCACCCATAGGTAATAATATCCAAATTATACTGCACAATGAAAAAAAGTGCACATAATAATGAATATAGTATGCTACCATTTACTTAAAGGAGGGGGTAAAAATATACATGTATATTTAAACACACCTCACATGCCATACCTCTGGAAGACTAGAGAGTAACCTGAAATCATCGGTTGCACGTAGGGAGGGAAACTGGATGAACAAGAGGCAGAATTGGAAGGGAGTCTTACAATCTTAGTTCCTTTTGAATTTTGAACTATAAGAATATACTACTAATTCAAAAAACTAAATAAAAGTTAAATATGCTATAATGTGCTCCAGGACATTCAATGTTATTTCTTCATATTAAAATTTAACTTCTTCTTGTACATTGATCATGAAAGTGGACAGAAATTTTTGAGGTACCATAAAAAGAAAGGTGCTAAACAATTAGCAATTCACCATCTATAGAAACCATGTCTCCACTGTGGGTAATTAAGCTCCTACGAAGGTCGCCAAACGATGGCAGTGTCTTCTATGAGCACTGTTGTGGGTTGTGCACACCATGTTCTGCCAGAAGGAATTTTCACTTGTGCATTCTACTGGAACACGGAAGCAGGCGATGAAGGGTGAAAAAAATCATTCCAGCAGAAACATTTTTTTATTAAAAAAATCATTCCAGCAGAAACATTTAGAAGAACTAAGAGAAACAATAGTTATGAAAACCTGGTTATTTTGGATATGCCACGAACAGAGACTCTTTAAAACCTACCCTTTCGTAAAGCATGTGGACCTTCTGCATGTGGGCTTAACAATGTCTAACAAAAGAGCATATCGCAGCAATGACTTTGGCGGTAAAAAGTATGAATTCATGTCAACGTCATCTTCAAGAAAATCTCTTAGCATTCGCACAGAGAGATCACTGTCCTGTTGACGTTTCCTGTCAATTTCTCCTGCAGTTTCAAGCTTAAAAAGAATGGCTTCTTTTCCAGAACATTGTGTGCTGCTATCAAAGCAAATATTTGGCTCAATTTTCTTTTCTTCAATTTTCTTTTCTTCAGTTTTCTTTTCTGCATCTATCGTATGTTTTTGTGGATGTTCAGATTCAGTTTGGGGGAACTCCATCAGTACCTGGCATTAAGTAAAAATACACAAACTCTCAAAAGCTTTCTTAAAAATAAAAGACATATTAATAACATCCACTCAACATTATGTAAAAAAATTCTTTAGCTTTTACTGAGTTGCCATTAAAAAGATAGAAATTGAGGTTTACTAGTATTTATACAAGTTATTACAAGTTTTTCATCATATAGTGTTAGGCATCAGGCTATAGATGATTTATTTCATGAAATTACTGCTTTCTGAATTAACAAAACCATTCAACAAAGTAATAGGAAGTATGTTGAATACAGAGACAGCATTATATTTGGAAAAGAAGTTGAAAAAGCAACAGGTACATTTCCAGAAAATGTGTTTTTGATCAAAGTTTGCCATTCTCCTTCGATTAAAAAAAAAACAAACTAGAACATACCCATGATCTAAAGGAAAATTAGTAATTAAAAATGAAAAACACTCTTCACCCTGAAAGGTTATTTCTATCCCTGAGTCCCACAGGAAAAACATGTTCCTGCAAAACAGGTAACCATTTATAAAGTCCTATTTTGGGAAAGAAAAAACAGTTCCAGGAATTTTTAATGATGACGCCTTTGTTCACATACTTTATATACCGTTTTTGGAACTGCCCACTATTAAAGGGAGATATATTGCTATTTTATTATATAACACAGTATTGTATAATACTGATATTGTATTACGGGGGATTCAAATGATACTACTGAAGCCCTGTTAGTAGGACATGACTTTTGAGTTCTTACCTGTGAGGGTTATAGAGAGCTTCACTGGACCACTGAAACTCTGTTATCCACACCAATTTTCAGCAGAAGCATATAAAATTGCTAGCATAATGAGAGATCCTATATATAGCAATTGAGCATTTTATTCTAGCTTGTGCTAATTATTACCATTTTTTAATCAGTTAAGGCTAAATAGCATAGATTTCAAATAAAATGCAACTGATGTGTGAAAATACTCAAGCCATTTTTAAGATAGTATACCATTTTATCAGAAGTGGTCAATGGCCTCTATTGAGGGAGAAAAATAATAGATGCAAGAGTCAATGGTCAGAAGAGAAATTACAGGGGGAAAAGAAGGATAACAACACTAATGGTAATTTTTTTTACTTTTAACTTATTTTCTTTTCTAATGATGAAAGAAAAGTTTCTGGTTTTGTTTCAAGCAATTAAAGTGGCATCAGGAGGGTGGAAAGGCCTACAAGACAGACCTCAGGCATAGTCTATATTACAGGCACAAGAGGACACACATAAACCTCTGTAAACATACTCCAATAAAGATGTTAAAAAAAAAAAAAACCTCCGCAAAGTAGTTCCTGAAAATAAATTAGCAGACTGAGATATATTTACAACAGATAAATAATAATGACGATGATGATAACAACAATAATAATAATACTAATACCTGACCAGGGGCTTGAAAAGGGAACGGCACTGACTGAAGCTTTGCAATAAGGAAATACCGTAGCCTTGAATTTGGAATGCCAAGCTGCAAGTGAAACAGGGCAGTTAGCTGCTATAGGATATTAAAGAGATCTGTGTCAACTTTTAGCACCTAGTAAAAAAACTCATACAGTTATACATTAGTTTCTGCCAGACAAGATTCTATTAGCGATTTGTGGAAGACTTCTCTGTAGCAAATTCTTAAACCTTTTAAACTGTCACTCTGTACCTTTGTTTGAATGAAATAAAGATAGAATCAGATGAATCATATGTCTATGAGTCACTTTCATTTTATATTTCCCAGGTAAAAAGTCAAATAGACATTCTTACATTCATTATGAATAGTATAGTAATCATAAAAAAATAAAATTCACATACAGCTATAAAATTCAGATAGAGAAAGTAATAACCATGTCAGAACTAACTGCAAGATTTACCTATAATATTATCCAAAATGGAGCCATTCTTTTTACTGAATCAAATTCCCTTTGGGAAAATTTGTATAAGAATTTACAACTGCAGTACTTACAGAGGTTGGAGACAACAGAAATTCTTGGTACTGAAAGCCACAATTTCCTATTGTTTGTATTAACAGGTCTCTGAAAAGGCAAAGGGAAAGAAAAAAGCTTTCACTCTATAGTTCAAAATAGGGTTCTTATATAAAATATTATACATAAAACTTCATTTTACATGAAAACTGTACCTCCACTTAAGTTGTTTAGAAAAAGGATAATCCTAGGTCTTTTTTTAAGTCCAGTACTTGAAAAATTACATTTCTCAAAAAAGAGATAATCCCTATTATAAATAAATAAAGCTACCAGATAATTTATAAAACTGGTGAGTTAGAATCACCAATCCACTCATGATAAGCTTACTATAGGAATGGAACTATATCTGTAGCCAATCAGATGGGGGAACACTGTCATAGACAGCAGGTCAGTCAAGGACTTGGATGCATTCTCTCCAGCTGGGCTACTGTCTGAAAGGGGCCTGACACAGGGCTTGCTTCTTCAACCCAACTGTAGGACAGAAAACGCCTGTCAATAGGACAAATTCTTACCGAAAACATTCCTACTTCTAAAGGAACAGGCACCAATGTAAGCAGCTAAAATTGAGAAATCATTCCGGAAAAATTCAAACATATCAAAATGGGAAAGAATCAGTTGAACCTAACTTTGTGATACTTCACGTTACTAACTATTCAAAATCAATATTAACGAGTAAACTTCATAACATATATAAAATGTCGGAATATACACATTTATTTTTAAGATCTTCATTTCATAACAGCTCCTATTATAAAATATACCAAGTCTAAGATGAACACAGGACAAATACATTTTTTTACCTTGTAGAAGATACTTCAAAACCTTTAACATTTTCTAAAAGAATATACTTTGGTAATTTTTGTAACCTAAAAAAAAACAAAAACAAATGGAATTCTAAACATCTCATTACTAAGAAGTAAGAAGTAAAGAAAATCCTTACTTGTGGGAAATATGAGGTAAGTAATTGTCCAAACTCTTTTTATGAAAGAATTTTATAAGGGATGGAGACAACTCATATTTTATTCCTTTCCCCCATAAACAAGGCACACCTGATAAAGTTAACATTTGAAATGTTAATTTCCATGGAAGTTTAATGAAAACATGGGTTTGCACAGCTCAAAGGGCTGACATTTCCACAGAATGGAGGCTTCTAGGGTTGGCAGCACAAGTTTCCAGGCCATGGGCGACAGCATTCACTAACATTAGCATCATTTGCACAAATACCGAGCAGAGGCAACAGAATTCAGCTATTAGGCTGTTAACGCCCTGTCACTCACTTTTACCGGCAACTGTGGAACCGACAAACATTTGCAGTTTTACTCTATCAGTCACGACAGAAGATAAATGACTCGCACAGAACCTGTATAAGATGCTGATCTCTATAAAATGACAAACATCATGTTCTTCCAGATGTAAAGTTTTACATTTAAGGTAAGCTTGTACCGGAATTTAAGTTTTTACCTTGGGAGAATGTCTAGAATATGTAAGAAGCTATTTGTCCTTGGATCCGTCACATCACCTTGCAGGCCGATTCTAAAGGGTAAGGAAAGTAAATAAGTTCAGCAAGAATCTTACATAAAGGTATCAAATCACTTTTAAAAAGTCAAAACAGAGAACTAAAATTAGTTGGTCCTCACAAAAAATATGATCATCTCTGTTGCTACAGAGAACAAAAATATATGTTTTCATTTAATTTAAAAAAGCCTTGCCTGTCTAATAAATACACTTATTATCAATACAAGATAATATGTCCAGATGACTTGCATGAGGCAAAGAAGAACAAGAAGTCCACGAAGAATAAAATCAATTACCCTCTTAAAATCACTTTGTTCAGGAAAGACACACACACACACACACACACACACACACACAATTAGCTAATGTCTCACCTGCCCAGGTGAGACAACAAAAGTTCAGAAGAATGAGCTGGTTGGGCAGGGTGGCAGTGTAGAGTTGATGGCATTGGTAAGTAATCACCAGCTAAGCAGATGAAGGTAGCAGGTAAAACTAGAACTATCTTGTCCAATGTAAACAGGAGAGACTGAAGCTGAAGGCTTGATTCTACACGAAGGAGTTGCAACTTGGCTAGACTAAGTAAGTCAAAACGGGTCACGTGAACAGGCAGAATTTGGACTAGCAGTTAAATCTTGCAAGTAACATTCGATATGATCAAGAAGCAAGCAGAAAAGAAGACATATTGGGCGTGAGTCGTAGCAACAGAGGACTAGGGTTTAAGGCCTTGCTACTTACTAGCTTCGTGGTCTAAAATAAGTTACTTGACATCAGTTATCAGTTTCCTCACACCTGACAGCAGGACCAAAATCATCAGTGGATCTGAGGCTCAGATGGGAGATTAGAGTGGACTTGAATAGATTCCTCAGAAATCTTGGTTTCCTCTCATTTTGTCCCTTTCCTCTCAGAGTTCCAAAGATGATCGTACTACAGGATCAGACACTGCAGCCGTCAGCAGCTGGAGTTGGGCTAATACAGAGTGGGAGCAGCAGTAGGGAAGACACAGGGGCCCCACTGCAGTGATATCTGAGGCATCACAGCACTGGGGCTGCATTCTGTCCTGAACCTCCCACTTACTGTGGTTAAAAAGGCCATAATACACTTGCACAGGCTCGGAGCCATCTTTACGTGGAACGTCCTCCTTCACTGATAAATTCCCAACCTGCTTTCAGACACAATACAGATATCACCTCTAAAAGAATTCGTCCCTCCTGGTATATGCAGCAACATAACACCTCTCTCCTCCATGCTCTCATGGCAGTTTCAGCATTCATTTATTATATTCCTTAAATCACATTATAAGATAATTATTTGTCAGTCATTCCCCATGGACTATAAGTTCTATAAGGATGGGAACTACAGCATCAAAAGCAATACCTCACGTGTAGGTGCACAATAAATCCCTGGGGAATTAATTTCCTAGAAAACTTGAAATAGATCAAAACTTGGATGGAAATTAAGCATGAGAATATTTATTTAAATTAGAATTTTTACTACATGTTATATCCCATTTAAAATCACATTATGTGTTTAAATAGGACTATATATTAATAGTCCTATATATTAATAGGACTATAAAATAATCAAAAAGTCCTGGCTCTGACATTTTCTAATGGTATGGCCTTGGGAAAGTTACTTAACCTTTCTATGCCTCAGTTACTCACCTGTAAAATGATGATGATACTAATGCCCATCCCATAAGCTTGTTATATTAAATGACATACTCCAGTAAGACACTCAGAGGGTTACCACTATTATCATTATTACTTAAAATAACTGAAATATTATTATTTAAAGTATCTAAATGAAGAGGGATTAGTCAAAATTTTCTCTAAAATATAATTCCCTGAAATACATAGCCAAATAAACACCATATAATAAAAAGCGGTCTTGGAACACAGCTTTAAAAAGTCATTTCATTAATTGTATGTATTATTAAATGTACCTATCAATTTGAGAAATTTAAAATTCACAAATGCATTCTTTTTTTTTAATTTTTTTATTTTTTACAAATGCATTCTTGACTAGCCTTAAAATTTTACAGGTAAGTAATTTAGGATTTGAATATTAACTATGGAAATTTACTTTGATTAAACAGTGTTCGGAAGATATTCCTGAATGCTCATTAGTTTAAATAATTTAAGGTAATTTGGGTCAGAAATAAATACTGTTTCTTTGGTAGGTATTAAGGAGGTACCATATAGTCTCTGCATACCTACTATTGACCAAATTACTGTGTTTATCTGGCAGTAATTGCTTTTTTCTTTATGATTAATGCTGAATTATAAATGTGTGTAGAGAAGAGGAATTATTGATGAACAATTTCAAGACTAGGGAAATGCAGCTGATGGACTTCAAGGTGTCTGTGCTTGAAATTACAGTGTGATTTGATTGAACGAGTCCTTCAAAAGTACTCTTCCTAACAGAGAAATATTTATTATACATACCTTGTGAATGGCTGACAGGGAGGGCTCATTAAAATCATATTGAAAGATAATCTGTCAAACTCTTCTAGTGTAATACCCTAAGGAACGAACATGTGGGGGGAAAGAAAAAATATAAAAACATGCGTAGAAGGGGGCAGAGGAAAATGCTAAGTAATTACCAGTAAATACATCAGAAATTGTGACACTTAACTTCATTTATAACACTTAAAAGTTTATAAAACACCTACTACTTTTTAAATAAACTTTAGTTAAACTAATTTTCCAAAGCAATTTTGTGAAGAAAGTCGAGCAGTAAGCTGAAGCTATGAAAAATTAAGTGACTTCCCCCAAACTCGAGAGCCAGCCAAAGCAGAGCTGGAAAGCTAGTTTCCTAGATGCTAAGTATTTTGTGCCTCTATGACACCTCAAGTCCAAGACTGCCGTGATTTCTGGAATCAAACATGGAAAACTTTATTTTATAACTAATGATTTGCAAAGGATCTAGGGAATTTTTTAATACCTCTCTATTAATATTATTTATTTAGAAAACGTGATGTATTGACCAGTCACCATCCCTTTCATGTATGTCTCTGTCAATATATCACCAAATGGAAAAAGGTCCCATTTTCAGATATCCACAATTACTATACTGTTTTACAGTTGTGGGTAGTCAAAGGACCTCAAAAGATTGTAGATAAGATTAATCAAAATAATCCCTATTGGGCTAAATAGTTTTAAAATGTACTGTTTTGCTCCTATTTTATATACACTATCAGAAGACAAACAGAGAGAAATACAAGTCATGGGTTTGCCAATTCTCATTAAGCTCTCTTAGTGTACACTCTTACCCAGGAATTTAAAGCCATAAGCCCAGAATCACAACATTCCTAATTACAACACATTTCTAAGAAGTTTGAGTTCGTGAATAAAGCAGGAAAAGCTTTATTCTGAGTTCTGAAAAGAGTGACTTAACCTGGGGAGCACATCAGTTTTCTCTACTGTATTAAAAGTTTGAATGTACATGTCTATCGTTTTTAAATCACAGGGTTTTAAGTAGTTTAAGACATCTATGTAAAAAGAAATAAAAATGAAATACTGAAAAGTTCCTGAAGCACCTCTGGATCCCAGAGTTCTAAAGAAAACAATCTGAAAATCATACACTCAACAGTCTGTCAGGAACCCTGGGGCAGGGCAGTAAGATTAGCACACATACTCAAGTTACACAGCTGGGCAGCACAGGACTATTAGGAAAAGCAACTTATTTATTTCACAACTGATTGTGAACAGATTAAAGCTGAATTCCTAAAATGAAAATAAAAATCAAATATTTTACATAAGGAGAATCCTTAAGTCTAGAATCTAAAGGAAGTAAACAGAGTTAATGCCTCCAATACTGTTAGACATAAAAAAATTTACAATTTTAAAGGATTCTTGGAAAGAGCGATTTTTTTTTTTTACAGTACAACCCAAATGACAGAACAGTTATGCAAAACATAATCGCTCAATTAAACCATTCACAATTGTCTTTAACCTAGCATTCTAGGTCAATGAATGTGTTGGGATTCAAGAAAGTAGTTACAGAGATGCATGGATTAACGTTAATAATTTGATATTTTAACACTAACGGAAATCAAATTCTGTTTCCATAAACAGGCCATTCAAGCTAATAAAAACATCCTTGCTTTCAGAGAACATTAGATCCACTCGATGTGGTAACACTGTTTATCGCACGTTGATGAGCAACTTTGTTTGTCCCCCTACTTGTTTTATTACTTCTTTTCTCAAAAAGCTTCCTGGTTATTCTTATACTTAATTTTCATTTAAACTTTAGGGAGACCTTGGTAGATTAGAAAACAACAACTTTTGACTATTTTAGTGAATTTATTGTTAATCTAAAGAGAAATAAAATTTTGTGGCACAAGGTAAGTCTTCAGTAAAAAGTTAGTGATATCTCCTACCATTTCCTGCCCTATGAACTCTGATGTTATTTCGTTCATGAATACTCATGACAGTTAGATCTTTCTTGATCACTGTACGAATCATCATTATAAAGTAATTTTCTGACTCGTAAATGCTTTTTGCTTTCAGACAGATCTTACCTAATACATATCAGTTCTGAAACCCCTGTTATACTTTGTTATGATTTGCCTGGCATTTTTTCATTTTTTAGGCACAATGTGTTATTCATTAAACAAGGTTCATAATTAATCCACCAATATTTCAGAGCATCTACGACACACCAGGCATTGTGCTAGTCTGGGAATACAACAATGAACAAACCAGACAAGGTTTCTCTCACATATTTATACTGCAGTGTCTAGTAATTTTCCATTTTTTCAGAGATAAATTACAGATTTTAGTTTTATTACTATTTATCTTTGTAACTGGTGAATCCTGCTCCTGGTTAAAAACCTACATGAGGGACTTCCCTGGCGGTCCAGTGGTTAAGACTTTGCCTTCCAATGTAGGCGATGCGGGTTCAATCCCTGATCAGGGAGCTAAGATCCCATATGCCTTGGGGCCAAAAATCCAAAACAAAACAGAAGAAATATTGTAACAAATTCAACAAAGACAATTTTCAGGCCTGACTATAGGCAACGAGGAGGGCTTCACCCAGCGGGTGTCAGGGGAAAGCACCCTCCCGGCTCCAGACTTGGTGCAAGGCCAGCACCTTGCAGTCTCCGAGGGCAGGGCGGGTGCGAGCTCTCAGGCCCCCAGCAGCTCATGCTCTTCGTATATTTGCATTCCTAGGTCTCTTTATCTGAGGCCTTGCACAAAGCCCTCTTCAGGCGCCATCTATTTCTGCCAAGGCCTCCGTCTAGGAGGAAGAGGGGAACCCTTGAAGACACTTCTCCCGCTATGACTAACGCTTGGCCCTTCTCACTCCCAGCCTTCTCACCACTGCCCGCGCTCTCTCCCCCAATGCCAGGGGCTCCTCAACAGTGAGCAGACCCCCACGTCTGTGCTGATCACCCCACCTTCCAGCAGGATGCTGTCCCCTGGGGAAATGGAACAGGGGGCGTTGGCGTTTTCTCTGTTTTTTAGAGACTTGCTTTTCCCACCACAGCAAGTAATTAAGGCTTCACTCTTTCATTTTTGCCCTGTTGCTTTAATCAGCTACTCTGATCCCTGACAGCTCAGCTGAGCTCCTGGCAACATTAAATAATGTCCTAAAAATCTATAGCTTCATTTATCTTTCAAAGAACAGACATATTTTTTGAGTCTCACTTTTCCTTCCTACTCCAATTATATTATTATTCTTACACTGCAAAGATTTATAACATTCTCACCCTGCTTCCCGACCATTATTTCTTTCCTAACATGGCAGCTTTATTCCTGGGTTCTCCACTTTGATTCATCTCCTGCTTAGTTAGATTAAGTGACTGAGTCATTTTTTCAGTAAGGGTTCATGGGTACTACAGTTCATGAGTTGTTGGAGGTTTTATTTTAGGAATTTTTTTCATCTACTTCTGTTAATATTTTTGTCCTGTTTGTTTTATTTTCTGTTTGCTATTCTGACAGGACTTTCATTTCTATAATGGTTTTATTTTTCTCATCTGTTTTTTTTCCCCAGACCACTGACACTCTTCAAATCTATTGTCTTATTATTGTTTTTTGATCTCATGTATACATTTATTTGAGTTCTTGTTTTAAAGATATTGAGCTTTTAAGGTTTCAAGCACATGGAGACATGTTTTTGTAATTTTCTTCTGCTTCTTAATATGATTTTTCTGTGTATATTCTGCTTTTTTGTTTCTGTTACTTCCTTTTAAAAGTACTATACTAGGAGAGTCTCAAACTGGCTCCTTTCTAATTATTAATTTTTTAATGGAGATCACTTGAATCTAGAAGTTTGCTAAAAAGGCGAAAGAAAGAGCAGTAGCTCTATTCAGGTATTTGTCACCACACTTTCTGGGAAGAACCCACAGAGGCCTTTAACTTAAGACCATGCCTCTGTCCCTAACCCATGCTCTCGCATTTAGGATGAGCAGGAAGTCTGCAGAGGTTGTAATGATGCTTTCAGCCCAGTGAGTTGGAATTCTTTACTGTCTCTTCTTGACTTTGAACAAGCAATTGCTGGGTCTGCTTTGCCTGCTCCCTTGTCCTTCTTCCCTTCTCAATTCTGCACAGGACACAGAGAGGTCTGCATGAAATTCTACCACCCTCATTCACCTGTGTCTCATCACCACTGCATTTGACACTACTCTTCCCAGTTTTCTTTTCTGCTTTGGTTTATGGCTAAATCCTATTTTCATTCATAATGGTTTCCCACCCCCTCTTTTCTTTTCTTATTTCTATTAGGAAAAGAAATAGAGTTTTAGAAAAGAAGTATCTTTTTTATGCCACAGTCAATCAGAGGTCCCAAAGAAAACTGTTTACAAGTCCAACTTATGCACTAAATAGTAAGTTCCTGAAGGTAAAGACTATCTCTCAGTCATATCTGTGCTCCCTCTAAGGGCTCAATAACTTGCATGAAGTAAATGTTCAAATGATCAGAATAGGTTGCTTCATGAAACTTAAAATCCCTGAAGTCTCTCATTACTCCTAAGTTCTCCATTAACCTTCCACCCCCTTTTTAAACATGACCCCCAAGGTAGTTCTGATATATTTGACCTGGACATGGTACACTCTTTCCACGTCAGAACAGGGTTGAAGAGAACATCCTAGAAGAGACTAAAAGCCGTGGGAAGGTAGACTGTCTTTTGTCTCATAGACACCATTTTAATGAACTGATTCTCTCCTTTCAAATGACCTGGAGGTACCTCCATTCTTCCCTCTCCCTAGTGTTCTTATATCATATGCAGATAATACAATTTATTATCACCTATTAAAACTGGTACTGAAATAGAATTACCACTAGAAAAATGGACACAGATGTATTATTCTAAATGCCCCCAAATTTCTATTGGCATGTAGCTGGGAATGCCAATCAGTCCCCAGATATGTCAAGTATTTCAGTTTCTCTTAGAAGGTAAAACAAAAAGGAAGGTTAAGTTGGTGAACATAATGGGTGCTTTACTGAGATTCTGTTGTTTTTTTATACTTTGTTTAGTGGGAGAAAACTCTTGCTGAATTGGACATTTGGCTGCATCAACTTTTAAATATTTACATTAAATTTAAATTTAGATTAATTTTTTCTAATAAAATAACTTTTGCTATCATACTCTATGTCAGAGAAATTCTGGAACCTAAATGCATATCATCTGCCTATTAGAGTCAATTCAAAGTTACTTTTTTGTAGGTATCTTTCTTCTGACCCCGGATTTATTTTTGCCCTACGTCCATGATGAGACAGGTAGACTGACTGTACGTTGCCATGAAGTTTATGAAATGCATTGCTACCAGTGACTGGAAAGATGATGATGTCCCCATAGTCCTCCTCTCTATGATGCCCAGGGGGAAAGATATTCTGTTCTCAATACGAGGGATAGACGTTCTTCAACACGTAAGTAGATTATTTCTACCTTTTGGATACCCAATCATAGAGCTAGGAAATGTTCCCATTTCATACTGGCTGAAAGAAAACTTAAAACAAACCTGTTGGGTAAACAAAATGTGGTATACCTATATAATGGAATATTACTCAGCCAGTAAAAGAAATGAAGCACTGATTCATGCTAGAACATGGATGTATGGAAACATTATGCTAATCGTAAGAATCCAGACCAAAAAAAGCCACGTATTATATGATCCCATTTATATGAAATGTCTAGAATAGTCAAATCCATAGAGACAGAAAGTAGATTAGTGGTTGCCAGGGGTTGGGGGGAAGGAGAAATGGGGAGTGACTGCTAATGGCTACAGGATTACCTTTTGGGGGATGAAGACATTCTAGAATTAGAAAGTGGTAATGGTTACACAACTTTGTAAGTAAATGAAAAAAACAAGAAAACACTGAATTGTAGACTTTAAAACAGTGAACTTCACGGGATATGAAATTGTATCTCACTGAAAAAAGCATTTGTGAGACTTTTGCTTCTGCCTGTGAGTTGTGTAAATAAACTAGAAAATTGGGAGAAATGTAATAACTGTTTTCAGATATTGGAATTGGACCACAGACAGAGCAGGACTGCCATTCCTTAGAAAAGGAAAAAAAAAAAAAAAAACTTGAAGATAATTCAACTTTCTGCCTAGAGATAATTTCCATACGGCAGTGAAGGGAAAGGAGATCCAAACTGTACCTGGTAATGTAGATGAGCTGAAGACAGAGGTTGGAGCTCAAGATCAAAGTGACTAGAATTTGCAGAGCAGAGTGCCAGACAAAAAGAAGCTGCACAGGGAAAGAGATGCAGAAATCTGCATAACATTCCCCTTGAGTGTCTTGCTGAGTATCAACCTGTGCATGCATCAGGCAAAACGCCTTGAGGGAGGGCAAAGAAAAACTGCTGGAAAAGGAACAATTACTGGGAAGTTGTAAGCCAAAAAAATTCCCAGATCTCTGGGCTAGCAATCGTTTGAGTTAACATCCAGAGTAGCAAGACCTAGTTGAGTACATGGGGCATTTAATAGCAGTCTAAGAAAGGTCATATATTAACAGTAAGATTAGACTAGCCTTACAGTAAAAGCTACTCCAGATCCAGTTTGAAATGCTTAACAATAAGCCTCAAAATAATCAAGATGATCTGAAATTAACTGCCTCTGAGGACAATATCCAACAGTCCTTAAAAGATTACAGTAAACTCCAACACTCAAAAATGTAAAACCTACCATGTTAGGCTCCTCATAAAAAATTACTACAATGCTAAGAAACATGATAATGTCTTATAGCAATTAAATAAATTAAATTCATAATTAAGAACCTTCCCACAAAGAAAACTCCAGGCCCAGGTGGCTCCACTGATGAAATTCTATCATTTATAGAAGAACTGATACTTGTTCTTCACGAACTCTTACAGAAAATATAAGGCTGTGTATAAATATAAAAACCATACAAATATGTTATGAGGAAACTACAAAAGTCACCTACAAAGATAAATGCAAAAATAATTAACAATATTTTAACAAGTGGGATGTAGCATAACATAAAACTGATGGTATATCATGACAAGTAGGATTTATCCCAGGAATGCAATACTGACTTAACATTCAAAAAAGGAATTGATATGATCACCATATTATCAGAATACAAGGGAAATGATATAATCATGTCAAAAGATGCAAAAAAAAAAAGCATTTGACAAAACTCAAAACCTGTTCATAATACAAATTCTCAGAAAACGAAATAAAAGGAAATTTCCTCAACTTGATACAAGGCAACTATGAAAAATATACGACTAACATCTACAAAATGATAAATGACTGAATGTTCTCCCCTAAGATCTGGAAGAAGGCAAGGATGTCCACTGTTACACGTTTTATTCAACATTATAAAGAACGTCCTAGACAATGCAATAAGGCAAGAAAAAAAGTCACACTCGTTGGAAGGGAAAAGTAAAACTCTTTTTTTCTCAGGGAATATAACTGTACATGTTAAAAAATCCTAAAAAATCAATATTAAAGTTACCAGAACTAATAATACAGCAAAGTCACAGGATACTAGGTTAATAAATAAAAATAAGTGTAAGACTAGTATACTAAATATTATAAAATATAGCTGATACAAATTATAGAAGACCTAAATAAGTGAAGAGTGATACCATGTTCATGGATTGGAAGACTCTCTTTTATGAAGATATCAGTTCTTCCAAAACCAATCAGTGAAATTCCAATCAAAATATCTTTTTTTTTGTAGAAATTGGCAAGCTGATTCTGAAATTTACACAGAAATGTAAATGAGAGTGTAGCCAAAATAATCTTGAAAAAGAAAATCAGAAGTTTAAGAACTTACGTTGCCTGAATTCAATACATATTATAAAGCTATAATAACCAGTTTTATATGCACTTAGGGAAAAAAATGACCTCTACCTCAGACTACACACAAAAAGTAACTTTAACTGGGTCATAAACCTAAATGTAAAAGCTCAAACTATAAAACTTCTAGAAGAAAACAGGAAAAAATTGGGGTAAACAAAGATTTCTTAGGACACAAAAAAAAGTGTCCCATAAAAAAAAAAAAGATAAGTAACTTCTGCACTTTGATGAACACAGTTAAGGAAATGAAAAGACAAGTTACAGATTTGGAGAAAATATTTGTCATACATATTTCTGACAAACAACTTCAATCCAGAAAACTTAAACAACTCTTAAAACTAAATGATAATAGCACAAACATACCAAATAAAAACTGGGAAAGAAATTTCATCACGAAAAACATAGAATGGATAATAAGCACATGAAAAAGATACTCAACATTATTAGTCACCAGGGAAATGCAAATTAAAATCACAATACCACTGTATGCTCCCAAGAGCGGCTAATATTTAAAATACTGACAACAGCAATTGTTGGTAGGGATGTGAAACAACTGAAACACTTAAACATTGATTGTGTGACTGTAAAATGGTATGAACATTATGGAAAACAGTTGGCATTTTCTCATAAAGTTAAAGAAATTTGCCATATGATATGGCAATTCTACTCCCAGGTATATATCCACAAGAAGTAAAAACAAAGTCCACACAAAAACTTGTACATGAATATTCATAGCAACTTTTTTATAATAGTCAAAAACTGGAAACAATCCAAATGTCAAACATTGTGTGAATGGATATACATTTTGTAGTATGAAATATTCCACTGTACAGAATATCACTGAACAATAATGAAGAGCCAACTACTGATAGATAACAACGATGTGGGTAAATGCAAAAAAACATTACACTAAACAAGAGAAGTCATACTCAAAAAAATTACACTCAAGATTCTATTTAGGATATGACTAGAACTGGAAAATTTAATCTGTAATGACTGAAAGCAGATCAATGGTTGCCTGGGGTTGGGGTCAGAGACTGAGTAAAACGAGGCATTAAGGAACATTTTAGGGTGTTCCTTAATGGATGGATGTTTTAAGTCTCGATTGTGGTTACACAGTATATATTGGTCAAAACTCAAACTACACACTTACAATGAGGGCAGTTTATTGTATGTAAATTATGGCTTCATGAGAAATTTGTGTGTAAAATTTTTTACGACGTGAAATTGGGAGAAAAACATAATTTCATATTATTTTAAAAATAACAAAAGTGTTAAAACACTTCTGCTGAGTTCATCACAGGCAAAACGGTATCTTTAACTTTGATGGGCTTCAACAAGAAGCATTCAACAAGTAATATCCAATCACTTTTTTTACTCTCTTTTTTTCACTCCTGCTATATACATATTACACATGAGTAATGCTTAAAAATAAAGAATTAAGTAAAGTTTAATATCATTACAGAACCAAGAATTTAGAAGTCAAGCATATTCTTACATTTCAATTCTTTCTCAGAGACCAAAACATTGATCCTCTTTTTCTAAAGCTAGAAATTTAAAAAAAGGCAAAAAGTAACATGCTATCTTCTGACAGAATAAAAAATGTTAATTTAATTCCCTTCTCCTAAACTTTTTCATTTATATATGACTTATCTTCAAATGAAGACACCAGAAACCAGTATCTTACAGTATTCAATTATATTTTCCTTGCTATATATAGACTTATTAAAACAATATTGTTACTCACTTCAATTGTCTTGGCCAGTAACTGTGTGTGAGGAAAATTATACTTGTATACTTCATTAGCGACAGTGTTTATATCAACAGCAGCCACCACTTGTGCAGGTATACAGCTTTCTGTAATGATAAGTGGAATAACTTAAAAGGTAAAGTCCTTAACAACAATTTGTTCATCATAGAGAGAAGCCAAAAAAACAGAATTTTGTAGTACATTTCCTCACTTCCTCAATTATCTAGCCAGATCTCAGGTTGTCAGTGGACAACAAAGCCAGGAGGAGCTAGGCACGAAGTAGAATATTTATGTGCCTCTGGTTCATCTCTCTCAACAGCATTCTCATGCTAAAAATAAGATTTAAATATTTTAGTCATTATCTCATATTTTCTTTCCTTCCTCCATTAAGATACACATTTATGAGTCGAATGGAAAGTTTTCCTAAATTAAAACAAACGAAAAACAGAAAAGTGAAGTACAGTAAGTCCCCTACATACCAACGAGTTCCGTTCTGAGAGCACATTCATAAGTCCAATTTGTTCGTAAGTCCAGCAAAGTTAGCCTAAGTACCCAACTAACACAATCGGCTATATAGTACTGTACTGTAATAGGTACTGTACTATAATACTTTTCACACAAATAATACATAACAAACAAACAAATGCAAAACCTAAAGAAAACATTTTTAATCTTACAGTACAGGTTCCATTATTGTCGCTTGGTGCTTCTTGGCAGTACCAGCTACATCACTGCTGCTTTTACACTTGCTTCAGGACATCCTCAGCTTGAAATAAAGATACTGCACTACTGTACTCTATGCAGTACTGTACAGTAAAGTACACATAAGCAGAACCACTTGTAGAGGATGCACACATGTGACAATGTACGCCAGACACGTGAACTAACTTACGGGATTCGACATGAGAACACACGTTCACATCTTTGAAAGTTCGCAACTTGAAGGTTCGTATGTAGGGGACTTACTATATATTCTTAAAAGCCACATCACTGGGCTTCCCTGGTGGCGCAGCGGTTGAGAGTCCGCCTGCCGATGCAGGGGACACGGGCTCGTGCCGCGGTCTGGGAAGATCCCACGTGCCGCGGAGCGGCTGAGCCTGCGCGTCCGGAGCCTGTGCTCCGCAACGGGAGAGGCCACAACAGTGAGAGGCCCGCGTACCGCAAAAAAAAAAAAAAAAAAGCCACATCACTTGGAAATTTATAAATAAATTAACTAACATTTGTTCTTCAACTTCTAACATTAATACAATGCTGCTTCCCAATACCACTGAAAATGCTTTTAGGTAAGTTTTGGTAAGTTTCACGTAAATTTGTTTTGTTTTGTTTTCAAATAGCTTTATTGACATGCAACTCACATACCACAAAATTCACCTGTTGAAAGTTTAGGTAAGTTTTTAAAGGAGATGAAAAATTAATTGGTGTCCAAATGTAAAAAGCTCACAGACTAAAAAATAAATATTTTGACAGAGAGAAGGTGAGAAGAGCAAGAGAAATAATTACAAGGGCATGTCTTCCTTCACTGCCCATCTGTCTTGCTGCTAAAGAAAGGTATTTTTTCATAATGCTTTCAGATTCAGAAAATTTTGTCATAGTCTTTAAATGGCAGTCAAGATTTCAACCATGTACACGTAGCTGCTGTTATATTTGGCAATTATCACCCTCTTTGCACTTCTTCCCCAAACACATACAAACCCAATTATGTGTAAACCCTGTCCCAAATCAG
Organism: Pseudorca crassidens; assembly: GCF_039906515.1. Lineage (NCBI taxonomy): Eukaryota > Metazoa > Chordata > Mammalia > Artiodactyla > Delphinidae > Pseudorca > Pseudorca crassidens. Next base: position 193,587,905 of record NC_090296.1, read on the forward strand.
TAGAAAATGTGAAGAGTTTTTAAAATAAAAGTATTTGAGACATCTTAGGAAAATCATCAGAGAAAATGTTACAAAATTACATAGTAACTCCAAATAGCTATTTCTTTAATAACCATTTCTGTTCATAGTTAAATTAGGCAGCCCAAATATCAAAAAATGAAAAAGAAAAATATTAGGATGTGAGGAGCTAGGCTTCATGCAGCAGGCACCTGGAAATAAAACCCAGATCTCAGAAGATGGGGCAAGGAGGGAAGCTCACACACATTCAGGAAACAATCACAACCCTACACTGAGGCCTACAAAAGATAATGCCAGAGAGAAAACAGGGGATGAATGTATCTAAGTAAATATTTACTTCATGTATACTACTAGCTCGGCTCAAGACCCTGGGCTAGGATCAGTTATCTTCTAGGTACCCTGCTGCCTTGTATGTAGGTCACTGGAACTTCAAGGTCCAGTTAGTAATATCATAGGCAGCTGCCTCTAAGTGAGTTTAAATTCAATAACTAGTTTACTTGCCTTTGTATAAAGTCAATTTAAGTTCTAAATTATATCTCTGTCAAAGGCATCAGAGAGATCTTGAAACATAAATCAAGGTTTTTAAACAAACTAAAAAAAATTAGTATATAAGGATCAATTTGCAAAATCACAAACCTTATAATCCAGGTCAAGAACTATACAACTACTAATCATTTCAAGAGAGCTCAGAACTAAATAACTTCACTGAACTATTCTACTGTTCTGCTAAATAAGATATGTTGTAATTAGCATGATGCTTGTCTTTCTGTTATATATACAGCAAGCTGGGATTGCCTGGAGTTAGTTGATACGATTCTTCTCCTTTTTCAGGATGACTGAAAATCCACAGTGATGTGCCAAATCTCTACTATAATCAATAATTAATTTTATGTTCTTGTATTAAGTGCCTGGAAGACATAAAAACTGATAAAACTCAACTGCCAAATGAGTGCTTTATGTGGTGATGAAAGAACTGATGAACCGAAAATTCTTTCTCAGGAAACAATAGATTTTTAAAGTCAATAAACAAGTGCACTGTTTGCACATATTTTAGACTGTTATAAAATAGGATCTACCGCATGACCTAAAAAGTTATTTCCATGACGAAAAATAAACATACTAAGCCCTTACTGACACGAATTCAACCTGCCTTTTCAAAACAGATTGTTTGGGGTATGAGTGTGTAACCAAGGAAAAAGCTGAACTTATAAATAACACTCATAAAATCAAGCCTTTCAATTCTATCAAAATCTTAAATTGAGCTCCAAAGACAAGTTGTTTTGATATTTCTTACTGTACACTTTAAGTCTATAACCTCCAAAAATCTTTGTTAAGCTGTACACACAGATTTTGAAAATGTTTAACTAAAAATAACCAAAAAAATATAATTCAACAGATTTTTGCCTAAGTGAGCTCCATCACTTAACTGATCCAGGAGTAGTAATTCTCAAAGGGGAGAAAGAATTGGGGAAATGGGATCCACAGGATCTTCTGGGGAAGGAGAAGGAGAGGATGGGTTTTCAACACTTTGATCTATTGCTCTACCTGGATTTTATTCATGGTATTTCAGTTATTATTCTGGACCGCATATTTATCAACAAGAAGCATAGATACTAAGACATTCCAGTTAGAGAAATGCAACACTGGGGGCTTCCCTGGCGGTGCAGTGGTTGAGAATCTGCCTACCAATGCAGGGGGCACGGGTTCGAGCCCTGGTCTGGGAAGATCCCACATGCTGCGGAGCAACTAGGCCCGTGAGCCACAACTACTGAGCCTGCACGTCTGGAGCCTGTGCTCCGCAACAGGAGAGGACACGATAGTGAAAGGCCCACACACCGCAATGAAGAGTGGCCCCCGCTTGCTGCAACTAGAGAAAGCCCTCGCACAGAAACGAAGACCCAACACAGTCAAAAATAAATAAATAAATAAATAAAAATTTCAAAAAGTAGAAAAAAGAAATGCAACATAAATGATTTTAAAGGATTGTCAGATTAGATCTACAAGGAAAGTTTAAGGGGTATCATACTCCCATTTACATGCGATCTAAACTAAAACCCAGCAGATTTAACTATGTCAAGAGAGACTGCTAGGTGAAATGGTAGAAATGCCATGGAAAATGAAGATTGGCTCAAGATGGCGGAGTAGAAGAATGTGCGCTCACCCCCTCTTGCAAGAGCACTGGAGTCACAACTAACAGCTGAGCAATCATCGACAGGAAGACACTGGAACTCACAACAAAGATACCCCACATCCAAAGACAAAGGAGAAACTGCAGTGAGACGGTAGGAGCGGCGCAATCACGATAAAATAAAATTGCATAACCGCTGGGTGGACGACTTACAAACTGGAGAACAATTATACCACAGAAGTCCACCCACTGGAATGAAGGTTCTGAGCCCCACATCAGGCTTCCCAACCTGGGGGTCCGGCAACGGGAGGAGCAATTCCCAGAGAATCAGACTTTGAAGGCTAGCGGGATTTGACTGCAGGACTTCAACAGGACTGGGGGAAACAGAGACTCCACTCTTGGAGGGCACACACAAAGTAATGTGTGCATCAGGACACAGGGGGAAGAAGTAGTGACCCCATAGGAAACTAAACCAGACCTACCTGCTAGTGTTGGAGGGTCTCCTGCAGAGGCGGGGGTGCCTGTGGCTCACCGTGGGGACAAGTACTACTCTGGGAAGTACTCCTTGGTGTGAGCCCCCCCAGAGTCCACCATTTGCCCCACCAAAGAGCCAGGTAGGCTCCAGTGCTGGGCCGCCTCAGGCCAAAGAACCAACAGGTAGGGAACCCAGCCCCACCCAGCCCCACCCATCAACAGACAAGCATATTAAAGTTTTACTGAGCTCTGCCCACCAGAACAACACCCAGCTCTACCCACCACCAGTCCCTCCCATCAGGAAGCTTTCACAAGCCTCTTAGATAGCCTCATCCACCGGAAGGCAGAGAGCAGAAGCAAGAAGAACTACAATTCTTCAGCCTGCGGAATGAAAAGCACAGTCACAGAAAGATAGACAAAATGAAAAGGCACAGGGCTATGTACCAGATGAATGAACAAGATAAAACCCCAGAAAAACAACTAAATGAAGTGGAGATAGGCAGCCTTCCAGAAAAAGAATTGAGAATAATGATAGTGATGATGATCCAGGACCTCAGGAAAAGAATAGAGGTAAAGATTGAGAAGATGCAAGAAATGTTTAACAAAGACCTAGAAGAATTAAAGAACAAACAAACAGAGATGAACAATACAATAACTGAAATGAAAAATACACTAGAAGGGATCAATAGCAGAATAATTGAGGCAGGGACCTTCCTGGTGGCACAGTGGTTAAGAATCCACCTGCCAATGCAGGGGACACAGGTTCAAGTCCTGGTCCGGGAAGATCCCACTTGCCACAGAGCAATGAAGCTCATGCGCCACAACTACTGAGCCTGTGCTCTAGAGCCTGCAAGCCACAACTACTGAGCCCTTGTGCCATGACTACTGAAGCCCGTGCACTTAGAGCCAATACTCCACAACAAGAGAAGCCACCTCAATGAGAAGCCTGCGCACCACAATGAAGAGTAGGTAGCCCCCGTTCGCTGCAACTAGAGAAAGCCCACACACAGCAACAAAGACCCAACATACCCAAAAATAAATAAATAAATGTTAAAAATTTAAAAAAAGAATAACTGAGGCAGAAGAATGGATAAGTGACCTGTAAGACAGAATGGTGGAATTCACTGCTACAGAACAGAATAAAGAAAAAAGAATGAAAAGAATTGAAGACAGCCTAAGAGACCTCTGGGACAACATTAAGCTCACCAACATTTGCATTATAGGGGTCCCAGAAGAAGAGAGAGAAAAAGGACCCGAGAAAATATTTGAAAAGATTATAGTCAAAAACTTCCATAACAGGGGAAAGGAAATAGCCACCCAAGTCCAGGAAGTGCAGAGAGTCCCAGGCAGGATAAACCCAAGGAGAAACACCAAGACACGTAGCAATCAAATTGACAAAAATTAAAGACAAAGAAAAATTATTGAAAGCAACAAAGGAAAAATGACAAATAACACACAGGGGAACTCCCATAAGGTTAACAGCTGATTTCTCAGCAGAAACTCTACAAGCCAGAAGGGAGTGGCATGATATATTTAAAGTGATGGAAGGGAAGAACCTACAACCAAGATTACTCTACCTGGCAAGGATCTCATTCAGATTCCATGGAGAAATCAAAAGCTTTACAGACAAGCAAAAGCTAAGAGAATTCAGCACCACCAAACCAGCTTTACAGCAAATGCTAAAGGAACTTCTGTAAGTGGGGAAACACAAGGGAAGAAAAGGACCTACAAAAACAAACCCAAAACAATTAATAAAATGGTAATAGGAACATATATATTGATAATTACCTGAAATGTGAATGGATTAAATGTTCCAACCAAAAGACACTGGTTCGCTGAGTGGATACAAAAACAAAACCCGTATATATGTTGTCTACAAGGACCCACTTCAGACCTAGGGACACATACAGACTGAAAGTGAGGGGATGGAAAAAGATATTCCATGCAAATGGAAATTAAAAGAAAGCTGGAGTAGCAATCCTCATATCAGATAAAATAGACTTTAAAATAAAGAATGTTACAAGAGACAACGAAGGACACTACATAATGATCAAGAGATCAATCCAGGAAGAAGATATAACAATTATAAATATATATGCACCCAACATAGAAGCGCCTCAATACATAAGGCAAATGCTAATAGCCATAAAAGAGGAAATCAACAGTAACACAATAATAGTGGGGGACTTTAACACCTCACTTACACCAATGGACAGATCATCCAGACAAAAAATTAATAAGGAAACACAAGCTTTAAATGACACAATAGACCAAACAGATTTAATTGATATTTATAGGACATTCTATCTAAAAACAGCAATATTACACTTTCTTCTCAAGTGCACACGGAACATTCTCCAGGATAGATCACATCTTGGGTCACAAATCAAGCCTTGGTAAATTTAAGAAAATTGAAATCATATCATGCATCTTTTCCAACGACAGTGCTATCAGATTAGAAATAAATTACAGGTGAAAAACGTAAAAAACACGAACACATGGAGGCTAAACAATATGTTACTAAATAACCAAGAGATCACTGAAGAAATCAAAGAGGAAATCAGAATATACCTAGAGACAAATGACAATGAAAACACGACAATCCAAAACCTATGGGATGCAGCAAAAGCAGTTCTTTGAGGGAAGTTTATAGCAATACAATCCTACCTCAGCAAACAAGAAAAATCTCAAATAAAAAATCTAACCTTACACCTAAAGGAACTAGAGAAAGAACAAACAAAACCCAAAGTTAGCAGAAGGAAAGAAATCATAAAGATCAGAGCAGAAATAAATGAAATAGAAACAAAGAAAACAATAGCAAAGATCAATAAAACTAAAAGCTGTTTATTTGAGAAGGTAAACAAAATTGATAAACCTTTAGCCAGACTGATCAAGAAAAAGAGGGAGAGGACTCAAATCAATAAAATTAGAAATGAAAAAGGAGAAGTTACAACAGACACCACAGAAATACAAAGCATCGTAAGAGACTACTACAAGTGACTCTATGCCAATAAAATGGACAACCTGGAAGAAATGAACACATTCTTAGAAAGGTATAACCTTCCAACACTGAACCAGGAAGAAACAGAAAACATGAACAGGCCAATCACAAGTAATGACATTGAAACTGTGATTAAAAATCTTCCAACAAACAAAAGTCCAGGAACAGATGGCTTCACAGGTGAATTCTATCAAACATTTAGAGAAGAGCTAACACCCGTCCTTCTCAAACTCTTCCAAAAAACTGCAGAGGAAGGAACACTCCCAAACTCATTCTATGAGGCCACTATCACCCTAATACCAAAACCAGACAAAGGTACTACAAAAAAAAGAAAATTAGAGACCAATATCACTGATGAATATAGATGCAAAAATTCTCAACAAAATACTAGCAAACGGAATCCAACACCACATTAAAAGGATCATACCTCATGATCAAGTGGGATTTATCCCAGGGATGCAAGGATTCTTCCATATATGCAAGTCAATCAATATGATACATCATATTAACAAATTGAAGAATAAAAGCCATATGATCATCTCAATAGATGCAGAAAAAGCTTTTGACAAAATTCAACACCCATTTATGACAAAAACACTCCAGAAAGTTGGCATAGAGGGAACCTACCTCAACATAATAAAGACCATATATGACAAACCTACAGCAAACATCATTCTCAATGGTGAAAAACTGAAAGCATTTCCTCTAAGATCGGGAACAAGACAAGGACGTCCACTCTCGCCACTATTATTCAACATAGTTTTGGAAGTCCTAGCCATGGCAATCAGAGAAGAAAAAGAAATAAAAGGAATCTAAATTGGAAATGAAGAAGTAAAACTGTCACTGTTTGCAGATGACATGATACTATACATAGAGAATCCTAAAGATGCTACCAGAAAACTACTAAAGCTAATCAATGAATTTGGTAAAGTTGCAGTATACAAAATTAATGCACAGAAATCTCTTGCATTCCTATACACTAACAACGAAAGATCAGAAAGAGAAATGAAGGAAACAATCCCATTCACCATTGCAACGAAAAGAATAAATTACCTAGGAATAAACTTACCTAAGGAGGTAAAAGACCTGTACTCAGAATACTGTAAGACACTGATGAAAGAAATCAAAGATGATATAAACAGATGGAGAGATACACCATGTTCTTCGACTGGAAAAATCAATAATGTGGCAAATGACTTTCCTACCCAAAGCAATCTACAGATTCAATGCAATCCCTATCAAATTACCAATAGCATTTTTTTACAGAACTGGAACAAAAAAAGTCTTAAAATTTGTATGGAGACACAAAAGACCCTGAATAGCCAAAGCAATCTTAAGGAAAAAAAAACAGAGCTGGAGGAATCAGACTCCCTGACTTCAGACTATACTACAAAGCTACAGTAATCAAGACAGTATAGTACTGGCACAAAAACAGAAATATAGATCAACGGAACAGGATAGAAAGCCCAGAGATAACTCACACACCTATGGTCAACTAATCTATGAGAAAGGAGGCAAGGATATACAATGGAGAAAAGACAGTCTCTTCATTAAGCGGTTCTGTGAAAACTGGACAGCTACATGTCAAAGAATGAAATTAGAACACTCCCTAACACTATACACAAAAATAAACTCAAAATGGATTAAAGACCTAAATGTAAGACCAGACACTATAAACTCTTAGAGGAAAACATAGGAAGAACACTCTTTGACATAAATCACAGCAAGATCTTTTTTGACCCACCTCCTAGAGCAATGGAAGTAAAAACAAAAATAAACAAATGGGACCTAATGAAACTTCAAAGCTTTTGCACAGCAAAGGAAACTATAAACAAGACGAAAAGACAACCTCAGAATGGGAAAAAAATATTTGCAAACGAATCAATGGACAAAGGATTAACCTCCAAAATATATAAATAGTTCATGCAGCTCAATATTAAAAAAAACAACCCAATCAAAAAATGGGCAGAAGACCTAAATAGACATTTCTCCAAAGAAGACATACAGATGGCCAAGAGGCACATGAAAAGCTGCTCAACATCACTAATTATTAGAGAAATGAAAATCAAAAGTACAATGAGGTATCAGCTCACACCAGTTAGAATGGGCATCATCAGAAAATCTACAAACAGCAAATGCTGGAGAGGGTGTGGAGAAAAGGGAACCCTCTTGTACTATTGGTGGGAATGTAAATTGATACAGTCACTGTGGAGAACAGTATGGACGTTCCTTAAAAAACTAAAATAGAATTACCATATGACCCAGCAATCCCACTACTGGGCATATACCCAGAGAAAACCATAATTCAAAAAGACAGATGCACCCCAATGTTCACTGCAGCTCTATTTACAATAGCCAGGTCATAGAAGCAACCTAAATGCCCATCAACAGACAAATGGATAAAGAAGATGTCATACATATATACAATATTACTCAGCCATATAAAGGAACGAAATTGGATCATTTGTAGAGATGTGGATGGACCTAGAGACTGTCAAACAGAGTGAAGTCAGAAAGAGAAAAACAAATATCATATATTAACACATATATGTGGAATCTAGAAAAATGGTACAGATGAACGGGTTTGCAAGGCAGAAATAGAGACAGATTTAGAGAACAAACATATGGACACCAAGGGGGAAAAGTGGGGGGGGGGATGAATTTGGAGATTGGGATTGACATGTATACACTAATGTGCATAAAATAGATAACTAATAAGAACCTGCTGTATAAAAAATAATTTTTTAAAAAAATAATAAAAGTGATAGAGAAAATACAAAAAAAAACCCAAAAAACAAAAAAGAAATGTCACTGAAAATACATGCGTAATTCTTGCTCTTAAATATGTTTCTTATTAAAGTGAGCAAGAAACACACACACACACACACACACACACACACACACCACCTTTGAATAATGGTTATTTTCCTTCTTTTTCTGATCACACTTTCTGGAAAAGTTGAAGGGGAGAACATCTGGTTGGTAGTAGTAAAAAGGTACAAGTTCACACGCTACCTGCCTTTCCTAACCAAATGCATCAAACAGTTTAATTGTTCATGGATAGCTAAGGTGGGGAAGAAAATCAATATTTTTAAATGTAAATATAAAATTAACTGGCCTACTTTGAAATAAGTAGCTTTTTTTCTTCTTTTCCTTATTTTTTTTTTGTGAACTGTATCTCATATAGGTGAGTAATTCTTGAATTACCTCATTATAATCACATCTGAAACATCTAATCAGATATGTTAACACTGACATCTAGTTGTGAAATGGAAGATCAGTTGAATACATCTAATGTCTATTTCTTTTCATTCAAAGTGATAGTTTAATTAAGAACAAAAGTATTAAGCAAAAACAGACATGCAAGGATTCTGAGTTTAAAATAATTACCAAAGTATATTACTTGTTTCTTTTTAAAGATTCTTGCATTTCAAAAATCACAAAATTGGTTACATTTCTTTACACTAACAATGAAATATCAGAAAGGGAATGTAAAAAAAACAGTCCCTTTTAAAATCACACACACACACACACACACACACACACACACACACACACACCAAAAAAGAAACAAAAACAAAAGACTTAGGAATAAACCTGACCAAGGAGGTGAAAGACTTATATGCTGAAAACTATAAAACATTAACAAAGGAGACTGAAGATGATACAAAGAAATGGAAAGATATCCCATGCTCTTGGATTGGAAGAATTCATATTGTTGAAATGGCCATACTACCCAAAGCAATCTACAGATTTAAGGCAATCCCTATCAAATTACCCATAACATTTTTCACATAACTAGAACAAACAACCCTAAAATTTATATGGAACCAGAACTGCCAAAGCAATCCTGAAGAAAAAGAACAAAGCAAGAGGTATAACCCTCCCAGACTTCAGACAATACTATAAAGCTATGGTAATCAAAATGGCATGGTACTGGCACAAAAACAGACATATGGATCAACGGAACAGAATAGAGAGCCCAGAAATAAACCCACACACATACGGACAATTAATCTTCAACAAAGGAGTCAAGAATATAATACAGTGGGGAAGTCTCTTCAATAAACAGTATTGGGAAAGTTGGACAGCCTCATGTAAATCAATAAAGTTAGAACACACCCTCACACTATACACAAAAATAAACTCAAAATGGCTTAAAGGCTTAAACGTTAAGACATGACACCATAAAACTCCTAGAAGAGAACATAGGGAAAACATTCTCTGACATAAATCGTATCAATGTTTTCTTAGGTCAGTCTCCCAATGCAACAGAAATAAAAACAAAAATAAACAAATGGGACCTAATGAAACTTAGAAGCTTTTGCACAGCAAAGTAAACCATAAACAAAATGAACCTAAAACAACCTACAGAATGGGAGAAAATACGTGCAAATGATGCGACTGACAAGGGCTTAATTTCCAAAATATACAAACAGCTCATACAACTCAACAACAGCAACGAAAAAAAAAACAATCAAAAATGGGCAGAACTAAATAGACATTTCTCTAAAGAAGACATACAGATGGCCAACAGGCACATGAAAAGATGCTCAACATCACTAATTATTAGAGAAATGCACATCAAAATTACAATGAGGTATCACCTCACACCAGTCAGAATGGCCATCATTAAAAAGTCTACAAATAATAAATGCTGGAGAGGGAGTGGAGAAAAGGGAACCCTCCTACAATGTTGGTGGGAATGTAAGTTGGTGCAGCCATTATGGAAAACAGTGTGGAGGGTCCTCAAAAAACTAAAAATAGAGTTGCCATATGATCCAGCAATCCCCCTCCTGGGCATATATCTAGACGAAACTATAACTTAAAAAGATACATGCACCCCTATGTTCACAGCAGCACTATTCAGAACAGCCAAGATATGGAAACAATGTAAATGTCCATCGACAGATGATTGGATAAAGAAGATGTGATACATATATACAATGGAATACTACTGAGCCATAAAAAAAGAACAATTGAGCTATTTGTAATGAGGTGGATAGACCTAGAGTCTGTCATACAGAGTGAAGTCAGTCAGAAAGAGAAAGACAAATACCGTATGCTAACACATATATATATGGAATTTAAGAAAAAAAAATGTCATGAAGAACCTAGGGGTAAGACAGGAATAAAGACACAGACCTACTGGAGAACGGACTTGAGGATATGGGGAGGGGGAAGGGTGAGCTGTGACAGGGCGAGAGAGAGGCATGGACATATATACACTAACAAACGTAAGGTAGATAGCTAGTGGGAAGCAGCCACATGGCACAGGGATATCAGCTCGGTGCTTTGTGACCGCCTGGAGGGGTGGGATGGGGGGGTGGGAGGGAGGGAGACGCAAGAGGGAAGAGATATGGGAACATATGCATGTGTATAACTGATTCACTTTGTTATAAAGCAGAAACTAACACATCATTGTAAAGCAATTATACCCCAATAAAGATGTTAAAAAAAAAAGAACAAAATAATGCCATTTGCAGCAACATGGATGGACATAGATATTACCATACTAAGCGAAGTAAGTATAAAGTATATGTATATGTATGCACGTTAAGAAAAACAGCAAATGTTGACAGGAGCTGTATCTTGATGGTAGAGGTATGCGCCAGCAAACAGTTGTAACTCAATGCATTATTTTGTCCCATCAACACAATAGTCAAAAGAATAGAAAACAATAAGAATTAAACTACATTGACATAGTTTTTTTTAGAGATCAACAAGAATTAGCACATGGCCCAAAATATGAGTTGAAAGCTACCTATTTAAATACGTAATAGAATTCAAGGGACAGAAAACTGTCTTCTCCATTTTTCTCATGACATTTAAGACCTTCACCTTAAGCTCTTAAATTAAGGGCACAACCATGTTTAAAAGCACATTAATCTAAATAAACACATGTAATCCAGCCTATTACAGGTTTAAACAACGAAGACTATTTTACATAAATTTGCTGTGAGTAAATGAACATCTATGAATGGTTCATCCTATAAAATGTTGAAACGTTTTTGGTAATGCTTTCTCCTAATTTAAAAGATGACAATTTCTGACATAGTCATTCTGACAAAGTCAATGAAAAAATGACAAGTGATATAAGCATCAGTACCCTGTACCTAGTTAGTTGTGAATGAAAAAAAAAGACTTGTAAAAATATAATTATGTTATCGATCATAAAGATCCCTAAGATTAAACTAGAAATGTCTCTCCTGCCATTGAGCTCCTCTTTACTTTATAATAAACCCTCCTTGAAAGCTTATACTGTATTTTTCATCATTATAAACTTTATGAAGTTTTAAACCCTACCCTGAATTTCTGCTATAGGCACTTCTAAATGAAGAATTAAGTTTCAGAATTCTGCACTAGCCCAGAAAGTACAGGCTGGTCCTAAGACCTCAAAGGAAAATGTACTTCAATTACTTCATTCCTCGTTTTCCTCCTCCATACTCCTCCTAGCTAGTATATGCAAACCTTTTTCCACTAAGCCACATAGTAGTCGACAAATATTATCTATCATTGTTTTTTCTAAATCAAGGCTGTCACAGGCACACCCTACAGAGATCTTTTATTCAAAGTGTCTGTGTGTGTGCACACATGTGTGTGTCTGTTCACGTGTCCCGAGAAAGAACGATTTAGAATATGGATATCTAACTAGTTAGCTCTTTCTCTGCCTGTGTTTGAATTTTAGCTCCACCATTTCCAACTGTGTGACTTAGACAAGTTCCTTGACTTCCTTTTGCCTCAGTGTCTTTACCTGTAAAACAGAGATAATAAAGTAGCTACGTCATATTCTTCTGAGGATTAAATTAATTAATACCCATGAAGCTCTTACATTTGTGCTGGCCATATAGTAATCACTCAATAAACATTTGCTATTATTATTATAAAAAGTAAGAATATCAAATGCTAAGAAAAACCAGGTGTGATAGGAATTCTCACTACAGATATGAACATCAAATGAGAATTCAGTGTTTTAGGAGTAGTTTGACAGTATGTATCCAAAGTGTTAAAAATTGCTTTGGACTTACCAATTTTATCTTTGGGCACATAGCCTAAGATATGGCAGGCAGAATACTGACCCCTCAAAGATGTCCACATCCTAACCCCTGAAGCCTGTGAAATGTTACCTTACATGGCAATGGGGACTTTGCAGATATGACTAAGGATTGTATTGAAAAGAGGAGATTATCCTGGCTTAAGACGATAGGCCTGATGTAATCACAAGAAGGATGGAGGAGGGTTAGAGTCAGAGAAGGAGATGCGATGAGGGAAGCAGAGGTCAGAGAGAAAGATTCGAAGATGCTACACTTCTGGCTTTGAAGATGCAGGAAGGTGTCATAAGCCACCTGTAGGGTGACCTAAAGACACTGGAGAAGGCCAGGAAACAGATTCTCTCCTATGGCCTTCAGAAGGAACCAGCCCCAGCGACACCTTGATTTTAAGACAGCTGACCTCCAGCACTGTAAGATAATATATTTGTGTTGCTTTAAGCCACTAAGTTTATGGTAAATTGTTATAGCAGCAATAGAAAACTAATATATAAGGCAATACAGAGATGTAGAGAAAAGATTCACATAAAGTATAAATGTTATTTTATTTATAATAGTGAAAATTACAAGCAACCTATTTGTGGAAATTCCATAAAATGGAATGTCACACAACCGTTAAAAACCAAGTTTACGGGCTTCCCTGGTGGCGCAGTGGTTGAGGGTCCACCTGCCGATGCAAGAGACATGGGTTCGTGCCCCGGTCCGGGAAGATCCCACATGCCGCGGAGCAGCTGGGCCCGTGAGCCATGGCCGCTGAGCCTGTGCATCCGGAGCCTGTGCTCCGCAACGGGAGAGGCCACAACCGTGAGAGGCCTGCGTACCGCAAAAAAAAAAAAAAAAACCAAGTTTACAAAAATACATTTAATGGCAAGGAAAAATTCAAGATATTCTAAGTGAAAAAAGAAAGCTATAATTTAATGTTCATGGACACATGCAGAATGCAGACTGAAAACATATCATCTAAATCCTCAGCAGGGTTTATCCCTGCATGAACATCACATATGATTTTTATTTTTAAATTTTCTTCTTCATTTGTGTAGCATCAGTACTTGCGCAGACCATAATCTCTGGAGGAAAGAATACGGCATGTCTATATGTAGCCCCATCACACAGCACGGTAACCGACACAGAAACCAGTCAATAATTATGTCCTGAATGAATAAATGAGTATGTTTTCAGTACTTCCCAATTTTTAATAAATGTATTATAGATACAGTTAAAAATAAAAAGAGCACTAAATGTAAAAATGATTTATTTTTTGGGCCACACCATGTGGCATGTGGGATCTTAGTTCCCCGACCAGGGGTTGAACCCATGCCCCCTCCATTGGGAGCCCAGAGTCTTAACCACCAGACCACCAGGGAAGTCCTTCAAAATGATATTTTTAAAATATTCAACTTCACTAGTAATCAAAAAATTAAAATAACCATTTCACCTAGTAAATTCTATAGTCTTAAATACTATATTGGCATATCTGTGGTCACACAAACACTATGAGATTTAACTGGTATGTCCTTTTAAAAAGGAACTTGACAGTATCATCAATCTTTAAAATGCTCATACCCTATAACTTATTCACTCATTCAACAAATATTAATTGAGCATCTGCTCTGTGCAAGCACTATTCTTGACGCCAGGGATACAATAGTGAACAAAATAGAACAAAACAAACAAATCCTTACACACACAAAACAAAATTCCGACACAAAACATCCCAACCTTATAGAGCTTATGTTTTAGAAAGAGAGGCAATTAAAAACACAAACAAGTAAAACAGATAGTACGATGGGCAGTAATTAGTGCTGAGGGTAAAAATCAAACAGAAAGGGGTACGGGGAGGCAGGGCAGAGGGTGCAGTTTTGGATACTGGCCAGGGAAGCCCTGAGAAGATGCCATTAGAGTAAACACGAAGGACTAGGCGTGTGTCTGTGTGGGGAGCAGCATACCAGGCAAGGGAGCAGCAAGTGCAACCGCACTGAAACAGGAATGTTCTTGGTGCTCGTAGGACAGCAAGACCACCATCCCCACTCCACTCCCGGGAGCTCATGCTGACAGCAGGACGATGTGCATCCTCCCCGACCTATTTCTGTGTCCACATTCATCCACATTACACACACACACATACTGTACGTACGTGCCTGAATATAAGACAACTAGCATAAAAGCCAGTTGCCCATTTTCCACATGAGAATATCCAAAATTAGATGTACAGCCATTTCCATTATATAGACAATGAAAGGAAATGACTTCATATTATATAATTTATTAATTTCGTTATATAAACATATTTTAAATAAGTCTTATTATGTTCATTTGGAACTATTACTTTTTCCACTCAAATTTCATGAAACAATTTTATTCTATATGCATCTTTGAAATCATGGTCTTTATCATCCATAAAGCCACTTTTCAAGTTATCTAACACAGTTTTCAAAAGCACATCAACTTCTGTTCAGAGTTACTTAAGATCCAGCATTTTTTGAATTCATGCATGATAATGTCCCTGGAAATTTTATGCCAAACACAAACACCCATTAGCTATGTGTGATCTCCACAAAGTAACCCTGTACTGTATTGCTTTACAATGTCATTTCTAGAAGGTCTGTTTACAATGGTATCTAATACCTGTAATGGTAAGGTCATCCTCCCAAAAATTATCTCTAAATTCAGCTGTATGATTTTTCATCAATTCCATCAAGTGACCTCAACAAGCATCCTAAACTGGTATTACGTTTTTTCAGGCTAATGTAACTTATCCAAGCAGCATTTTATTACTTTGCTGTTCGAAATACAGTAGTTGAGGAATATGAAGATCCTTCATGAGAAACTAAAATATAAGGTCACATCCTCTTTTTGGAGTACTATAACTTTTGGGGGAAAAATGAATATATTGCATTGAAGACAAATATGTCTTATGTCATAAGACAAATGTGTCTTATGACAAATATGTCTTTAAGGGCATATGTATATATGTTTGGGTTTTGGTTTTGTTTTTATTTTAAATAATGAAATCACAAGCCCTTTGTTGTTACCATCATGGGAGAAATGCAAAAGAATCTCGTATTAGAAACAGACCTCTGGATTTTAAGTATGTTTCCCTAGCCAGATACTGAAATACCAACCCACAAAAAAATCTGTAAAATTATAGATGCACATCTTTTTCCCTCAAGCATGGTCACCAACATTCTGACAGTTCAAAATTAACTGGAGGAAATCTCACTGGATGGAGAGTAAAGCAGAGATAAATGATCAGTAGTAAGCAAAAATCCACAAACATTTTTTTTTAAACAATCAACTCAGCAAATAATAACCACAAAAGTAAAATGAGGCCACAAAAATAAAATGCCTTCTGAAGAAACAGAGAAATTACTCTGGAACTTTATTACCATCTGAATCTCAGGAATTTTAGGAAAAAAATTGAAGTAAGGTAAAATTACTTATTTAGTATCTCTTATTTGATCTATTAAAGTTTGAAGTACTTCTAACTAGAAATGGGTAACTGTAAAGTCTTTGAATTATGGATTCTTTTTGGACCAAAATTCACCTATAATTAAGGAACATGCCAGAGTCTATGACGGTCGTGTTCGTGTTAAAAGGCTCTGGCATTTGTTGCTTAAATTCTCATTCACTGAGTACAAAGGGATTATTAATTCGCTATGAAGTTTGAACAAAAATCACTAAGAGATGCTTAAGAACTATTATGATTAACTCTCTAATAGAGTTGTTTTACTTTTTTTTTTTTTTTTTTTTTTTTTTTTTGCGGTACGCGGGCCTCTCACTGTTGTGGCCTCTCCCGTTGCGGAGCACAGGCTCCAGACGCGCAGGCTCAGCGGCCATGGCTCACGGGCCCAGCCGCCCCGCGGCATGTGGGATCTTCCCAGACCGCGGCACGAACCCGTGTCCCCTGCATCGGCAGGCGGACTCTCAACCACTGCGCCACCAGGGAAGCCCTAGAGTTGTTTTCCTTAGTCCAAGGTTTTTTGCTAGGTTTGTGGTGATTAAAAGTCCCAGAATGGGGGCTTCCCGTGAGCCATGGCCGCTGAGCCTGCGCGTCCGGAGCCTGTGCTCCGCAACGGGAGAGGCCACAACAGTGAGAGGCCCGCGTACCGCAAAAAAAAAAAAAAAAAAGTCCCAGAATGAAAATAACTAGTGGATAAAAGTAAAAGCAACTATTGAACCAGGTAAACTAATGGTATTTATAGTATTTTTTTAATCTCAACATACAATCTACCTATTTTCCAAAACTGAGATGTATGGTTTTTTTTTTTTTTTTTTTAGTTTTTAGGCAGGATGAAAGCTGATTGGCACTATTTCTGAAGAGCACGTTTTAGAAATATTCCTGATAATTTTCCAAGGGCAAAGCAAAAAGCCAACAGCAATCCTAAGAAGGCTCTAGATACCAACAAATACCAAATTCTACATGTAACATTAAACACATACACCTTTATGATAATAATCGTTCTGTAATCACTTATAGATTTGCTGTCATACAAATCAACTCTTCCTTTCAACTTTCCATACAAAGAGGTAACATTTCTTGACAGGAATAAAAGGATAAAAATAAAACACTTGAACTTCATTATTTTCACCATATCTCATTATTAACACACGATTAAAATTCTACATTGAGTTAAAACCAACTTATTCTCAATAGATTTGATTATTTTGAGAAATGTTTTATCATGTGGTACAGAAAAAAATCTCTATTATCTATTAAAATTTCACATATAATTATGCATACAAAAAACTTTCATGATTCTACTTGTTTGGCCACTCTCCAACACACAAACATACACACACACATACATACATTTGTTCTGTGTCTGCATAACACCTATTATCCCTCAAAACACTACCCATGGACCAACTTTGGGAAATGCTGACTTAGCTCATCCAAAAAAAAAAAAGAGAGAGAGACCTTTACGATTCAGACTTAATACCTAAGCTTAAGCTTGTCACAGTATAATGGTGTCTACTTCAAGCTATACATATTTCATAGCAAACATGACCCCTGTTCATTTATTCATTCATTCAACAAATATGCGTAAGTGATGTTCTAGACAAAATCTATCCTATTATGGAACTTATATTCTAGTGTGGGGGCAAAACAACAAATAAATAAGTATGTAAGTATATAATATGCCTAACAATGAAAAGTACTATGGGAAAAATTAAGCAGAGTTAAGCCAGACAGTGTGGGAGAAGGAACTGGTTCAATTTTTATATATGTTGGTTAGAGAATGTCTCACTAGCAGCAACTTGAAGAAAACGAGGGAGCAGGTTTGGCAGATATGAGAGAACTTTCTAGAACAGAAGGAAGAGATACTGCAAAGGTCCAGAGATGGGAGCATGCTTGTATTGTAGGAGAAACAGCAAGAGACTGGTATTAGGGACTGAATGTTTATGTCCCCTGAAAATCCATGTGTTGAAACTTTACCTCCCAATGTGATGGTATTAGGAGGTGGGGCCTTTGGGACGTCATTAGAATTAGGAGGTGAATGAGGGTGGAGCCCTCATGAACAGGATTAGTGCCCTTAAAAAGTCATGAGACAGCTTGCTTCCCCTCTGCTCCCCGCCAAGTGAGGACATAATGAGAAGGCAGCACTCCGCAACCTGGAAGAGGGCCCTCACCAGAATTCAACCATGCTGCCACCAGGATCTTGAACTTCCCAGCCTTCAGAACTGTGAGAAATTAATTTCTGTTGTTTATGAACCACCCAGTCTCTGGTACTCTGTTAGAGCTGCTCAGACTGACTCAGCTGGTGGGCAAGCCTGGAATGGAGTGAGCAGGGAGAGGTGCAGGGGATGCGGGCAAAGAGAACGGGGCTGGCTCCAGATCAAGGAGGGCTGTGGGTTAAGGACTCTGGCTTTTACTGAGTGAAATGAGACACCTCTCAGAAGTTTTAATCAGAGAAGTGACTTCTGTGACTTTTTTTTTTTTTTTGCGGTACGCGGGCCTCTCACTGCTGTGGCCTCTCCCGTTGCGGAGCACAGGCTCCAGACGCACAGGCTCAGCGGCCATGGCTCACGGGCCCAGCTGCTCTGCGGCATGTGGGATCTTCCCGGACCAGGGCACGAACCCGTGTCCCCTGCATCAGCAGGCAGACTCTCAACCACTGCGCCACCAGGGAAGCCCTCTGGGACATATTTCTGAAGGATCACGCTGACCACTGTGTTGAAAATAAACTAGAGGTGATAGAGCAGAAGCAAGGAGACCAGTAAAAAGGCGACTGCAATAATTGTCAGGTTTCCTGAAAAAGAACCCAAGGCAAAGTTTGGCTTCAAATGCTTTTTCTGGGAGGTAAAACCTCAAAGTAGCAAAAGTGAAGGTAGTGAGGAAGGGAAGGAGGGAAAGCAAACAAAAGGCAGCGCTTTACTAAATGTCACAGCTTCACAAGAAAGCCCAGCCAACCGCACTCTCAGAAGGCCTGGGTAAGACAGGCTGTCTTGGGGGAGGGACGCATCACAGGGAACAGAAGCCCTGCAGCGAAGACGCAACGTGGCCCAAGCAGCACGTCCCACGTGCCCATCTGCACTTGGGTGGGGACACGGGTGGGGAAGGAAGGCGAGGCGATGCCTCTGCTGAGCCCTCCCTCAGCCTCTCTCTTTGTGGTCTAGTCACCCCATGAGGGTGTCCAGGAACAGTACTCCTGTGTCCCCTCTAGTCGCAGACTACGACCACACTCACAACACTTCTGACACAAGATGTGTTTTTTCCCTACACGAAGCAGTTCTCTGTGACACCAGCTGGATGCCCACAGCTCAACTCAATTCTGACAGTATCTGCCTGAAGACAGCTTCAGACTCCACCAGTTCCGGGCTCAGCCCCACAGGACTGCCTCACTTCAGACACCAGTTTCAAATAGGAAATCCCCAGGTTAACCACAACTTCTATCCAACTTAACTGCAAATCAGAGGTCCCCATGACCCCCCTCCTTGGATTTGATCATTTCTAGAACATCTCATAAAACCCAGGGCAACACTTACTTAACGTTTACCAGTTTATTATATAATAAAGGATATTTTAAAGGATACGGATGATAGACAGCCAGATGAAGAGATACGTAGGGCAAGTTCTGGAAGGGTCCCGAGTGCCGGAGCTTCTGTTCTCATGGATTGGGGTGCACAGGCCTCCCAGCACGTGGATACCTTCACCAACCCAGAAGTCTACAAACCCTACACGTTTAGGATTTTATGGAAGCTTTATCATGGAAACATGATCAGTCAGTGATAATCTCCAGCCCCTTTCTCTTTCCCAGAGGATGGGAGTGGGACTGAAAGTTCCAAGCTTCTAATTATCACTTGATCTTTCTGGTGGCCAGTTCCCATTCTGAAGCCACCCAGGAGCCCAACAAGAGCCATCTCATTAGTACAAAAGACATTCCTGTCACCCAGGGAATTCTAAGAGATTTAGGAGCTCTGTGTCAGGAACCAGAGTCAAAGACCAAATATTAGAACAAAAGATGCCCCCAGTGCTCTTATCACTGAGGAAATTACAAGGATTTTAGGAACTAGGGGTGTGTGTGTGTGTGTGTGTGTGTATTTTTCCCCCCTACTGTTTCACACATATGACTCTCCCTGCCTCTCCACTTAGAGTCATGGTATCCAACCCCTCCAGACAGCTGCTGTAGCACCTAGATCCCAGGTGCTTCATCTGAGTGCAGACACTGCAGAGAAACTGAGCATCCTGAGGATGAGAGCCAAGCCCCGACCCCCTGGCAGTGTTTCGGGATGAAGCAAGAGCAGGAGAATCGGGGGCGACACTGAACACACAGCTCAGGGCCCAGGAGACTGATGAAACAGGACAGAGATGGGGTGGTACAGGTGAAGACGGAGAGGAAGGATGGAATTATAAATACGGCTTGAAGGTAAAGCCTATGGAATTTGCTGATGTGAGTGAAAGAGAAGACACAGAGATGACTCCAAGACCTAGGGCTGGGCCCCTGGAAGAAGGGGGATGCCTGTCACTGGGATGAGGAAGGCCGCAAGAGGGGCACGTTTGGGAGGAGTAAGGAGAACAGGAGCTCAGTTTTGCACGTCTTTAGAACAAAACAGGGATAACGGGAACACTAACACATCCCGCCATGTAGAAAAACTACAGAGAAGCTTACTTTAGACTTAGTCAAAGCTGTCGATATAATCAGACAGCCCTAGCCCTTCTCATTCACCGGCATCTCCCCCCATCGGTGCCCTCTTGTTGCCCATCAGGCATTTCCCAAGACAGCTGAGGAACGCTATTACACAGGGTGCTAACGGTGCTCCCCTTTCTCGCTAAAAAAAAAAGCACACCCTGCTCATATGCATGAGGAAGTGCTGTTTTAAGCCAAACAGCGTCTTTTTTGCAGGGCTTCTCAACATCTGGGATACATTAATGCGTCCTGAGAATGATTCAAGGGCCAAAGTCATGAGAAGTTTTCTGAACTTACTTAACCATCAAGCCACACCGATTAATTCCTCAGAAGACTGGTGCATAGGATATCAGCCAGGAAGTGGCAACTAATCCAAGAACTCATTTTAATCCTTATGTCACTTGGCTGGTATTATCTGATCAGTCCTTAGATCCCCTCCTCTCTCTATTTTCATGGCACAATGTTCTCTTGGTTCTACTTCTTGCTCTCTAATTTTCCTGCTCAGTTTCTCTCCTTGACTATTACAGTAAGTCCCCTACATACAAATCCTCAAGTTGCGAACCTTCAAACACGTGAATGTGCATTCGCATGTCCGATCACATAAGTTAGCTCACGTGTCTGGCGTACACTGTCATGTACGTGCATCTTCTATAAGTGGTTGTGCTCTTGTGTACTTTACTGTACAGTACTGTATAGAGTACAGTAGTGCAGTATCTTTATTCCAAGCCCAGGATGTCCGGAAGCAAGCGTAAAAGCAGAGGTGATGTAGCTGATACTGCTAGGAAGCGCCAAGCGATAACAATGGAAACTGTACTGTAAGATTAAAAATGTTTTCTTTATCTTTTGCATTTGTTCTTTAGGTATTATTTGTGTGAAAAGTATTATAAACCTATTATAGTACTATATAGCCGATTGTGTTAGTTGGGTACTAGGCTAACTTTGTTGGACTTAACGAACATGCTCTAGGAACCGAACTCGTTCCTATGTAGGGGACTTCCTGTATTTATCTACCTAGCCACAAAAAAACAGCACCCTCGGTGTTCCATCTTGTTGGTCCTCTTCTCTGTACACTCGCATATACAGAGAAATAAATCCCCGTCTCCAGTCCTCTCTCCCTCAGCCCAAAATGCACAATTTCCATGGGTCCCAAGGAAAACTCAAACTCTGTAACTCTGAAATGGAACCTATTATTTCTCCCCAACCTTGACTGTACCATCTGTTAAATCATCCAAGTCAGAAATCTGGGTACCTAACATCCCAATAACTACCAGGTTTTGCTGCCTTTCAGATCTTGTATATCTTGTGAGTAAAAGTCTTCTCCATTTATTGGCTCTGCCTACATTCATCACCTCTCAACAATCACCTCCTAACTGACCACCTTGCCTCTAATCGCCTCACCCCTCCTGTGGTCATAGGGTAAAATTTCTAGAACATAACCCCAACAGGTTCATTAATCTTCCTTCACTAATCAGACTTAGAAGATAAAAATCCAAGCACCTTTTCAGGTTATACATGGCATTTCATGATTTGGTAGCCTGTAAACACCTTCTACTGTCTTGGAGCATTTATATTGCAATAATATCTTAATACTTGTATGTATCCACATAGACCATGCTATTTCATGCCTGTGTGTCTGTACAGAATTCTCCTTTTGTCTGGTACATACTTCCCCTTTTTTACTCTCTGGAAAACTCCCAATCATCCTTCAAAATCCTGCTTGGTAAAAATATCATAACAAAATTGAACCACAAACGCCAATTATAAAAAAGAATATACCAATGGAAACATACACAAGCCACAAAATTAACGCAAATAACAAGCATATGAAAATGTTCAACTTCCTAAGTAACATCATCAGTACTATTTATATATTATGTACCAGGAACTATACTAGCTCTATGTATACATTGTTTCATTAAATCCTAACAAGCCTATAAAGTTAGTATTGTTATCCCAATTTTATCAATAAGGGAATCCGACACAACTACGAGAAAAAGACTAGTTACAATTAATGTGGGAATAAGAAAAGGAACTAAGATTTACTGAGTACCCACATTATTTTTCATTCATCAACTGTTTCATTTTACATTCATAACACCCTATGAGGAGGTATTATATCCATCTCACATACAGGGTACCTGGGCCCAGAAAGTTGAATAATTTTCCAATATTTAGACAGCTAGTATGTGGCAGACCTGTCTTATTCCTAAATAATGGCATTAATTTTATCACTCAGAGAAACACACGGAGTATTTCAGAAAACACTGGGACAGGTGCCACGAAAACGAACATGAAGTGGATCCAGGCTAGGAAATCTGTTCTCTAGTAGAGAAGGTAAGCTTCCTAGGGAGTCAACAGGGCAAAATGGAATACTCCACTCTCTTCAATGCCCTTCTCTTTTACTCTTCATTTTCATTCCGTATCATCTATAGTAGCTGTAAATGATTCTTTCCTTCACCAACTTATTCCTGTATAATTCAAATCTAGTCTGAAAGCTCTTTGACAACTTCAAACATTTAATAATCAGGTTCTTCTAAAGGCCATTTTTAACAACATATAATAACGTTATGACTTCTGAGAATAGTGGCCCACGTTGACTGAGCACTTCCTGTGTTCCAAGCTCTATTTACTGCTTCATTTTTATTCATTCACAATCCTCACAATTCCCCTTCGAGGTAGGTGTTATTATTATCCTCTTAAAGAAGAGGACACTGAGGCACCGAAAGCTTCATTCTTCCCCAAGGCCACACAGCTAGCAAGCCCTTCTGACGACAGAACTGCGCTCCTAATGAGAGGCCCCTCCTTGAGCCGCTCCTACGTAAACACTGTCCACTGTTACTCTCCCATGGAGCCAAATAACAATGACTTAAGACCAAGCTGCTGTAAAAACAAGCTATCCAATTTCAAATGACTGGACACTACCAAATGACTGCCAGAAAGAGTTGAAGTACCAAATATTAAAAAGAATGATTTGCAAAATTTTTAAAAACTATAATACCTGAAGGATTCCTAAAAGCAGTCGGCAATGTTAATGTAAAATGGGAGGCATTTACTGCTGTTTCCTCCAAGTGAGTGGTTTCTATTCACTCTAAACTCCTCCCCTATCCTATCCTTTTGCTCTCTTCAGTGGACTTCTTAGTTGACTTCTCTAACTGGCTAATTTGGGAAGAATAAACTGGCCAGGGCTGCTCAGAACCCCCCTCCTCTTGGGAATGCGCTACCCACAGGGAACACACATTCTGCTTGCTTCTCCAGCTGTGCCCGGAAGGTAAGCTGCCGACTTCTCTGGCTGAACATGAGCTGACCCCCTTGGCCTTCTCACTTAGCTACATGCTCCAACTCAGCCTTTATTCGTAATAAAATCATATAGATTTTGATTTCCTATTTGCCTTATTCTTCTGTTTTGTTTCTGTTTTTGTTCAGAATTAAGAAGAGGGGTACTATTTATTGAGCTCCCTAAAAAAACCCAATAGATAGGTCCTAACACAGAGTAAACTGGTCATCTATTCATTAACATGGGAGAAGTAATTTGATGTGTAGAATATAGTACCGTAAGTCCGCTACATATGAACGAGTTCCATTCCGAGAGCACATTTGTAAGTCTAATTTGTTAATAAGTCCAGCAAGGTTAGCCTACGTACCCCCCTAACACAATCGGCCATATGGTACCATACTGTAATAGGTTTATAATACTTTTCACACAAATAATACATAACAAACAAACACAAAAAATAAAGACAACATTTTTAATCTTACAGTACAGTTTCCATTGTTATCGCTCGGCGCTTCTTAGCAGTACCAGCTACAACACCGCTGCTTCCACACTTGCTTCCAGACATCCTGGGCCCGAAGTAAAGATACTGCACTACTGTACTCTATACAGCACTGTACAGTAAAGTACACAAAAGCACAACCACTTGTAGAGGATGCACGCACGTGACAATGTACGCCAGGGACGTGAACTAACTTACCTGATTGGACATGTGAATGCAAGCTTGCACCTTTGAAGGTCTGTAGGTAGACGACTTACTGAAATAAATACTCTGCAGTGAAGTACGCATTCATTTTTCATCACATAAAAGAAAGGTAATTCTGTCATCCAGTGGAAAGTTGGGATGCTCCTCTCTGAGTACAAAAAATTCATTCTACATATTTCTTCCTTGTATTTCAAGTTCAGAGAAAAAACAATCTAATAACTCCCATAGATACCAAACAACAAATGATACATATTTTTAAATGGGACACATTTTTGCCTTGCTTTACTTTAAACCTGACAGTAAGTCATACAAGAATAACTGTGGGAAAATAGGCATAAAGAGGACATTTTTACAACCTCAAAGGATAAATATAAAAGAAAAAAAGTTAAGCAGTTCAAATTTCAACCCCTTACAACTGGTGTTTCAAAACTACCCCTGGTGACATTCAGCTCTACATTTCATCATAATGTACTTATCCCATTCAGTTATAAGCACACCAAATCACAAAGTAGTTTGGTAGAATCCCAAGCTGGAATATAAGTCATTGAGGAATAAAGACAAAAGAGATTCAGAAAATGAATAACTATGATAGGCCTATCCTTTTAACAGAAAATATTAAGGCTGGGTAACTCTTACTATATATGAATAAGTATTATGTGGCTAAAACTCAAAACCAACACCTTGAAAGACCTTTCAAAATTATTTGGGAGGGCAAGACGTTTTGCTTTTAAGGCTGTCCCAATAGTTGACTAGATATATAATAGTAATCAGCTAGAGCTTTCCTTTATTCACCACCTTTTATTTTTTATATTTATATATATATATAAAATATATATATTTTATATATATATAATATATATTATATATATTTTATATATATAAAATATATATATTATATATATATTATATATATAAATATATATATTTGTATTTTATATATATAAAAATCTCATTATATTTTATGAGAAAAGCAGATTCTTATTTGGTAACCATTCATATCTGCAGGTGTCTTTGCAGGTTCCACTGCTATTTAACTCATGAAACTACTATTTCCACTACTTTCTGAAAAATGTTTTCACTTGGAAGATTCTCTAGCCAAAACTCTACAGGCTATGCAGGCATAAATAATACAAAGTGGTAATAAGTGGTTCCTGTACAGGGGCAAATATGTATTAAAGAATGCAATGACATTTACTATGCTTGTGGCCATCTAGAATCTTTGCCTATGTTTCCTGTTGTTCAAAATTTTGCCACTTTACGAGTCTCTTCTTCCCAAAACTGAAGTCAGAACTCACTCTCCCAGCTTTCTTAGTCTGGCAATGGGATCTAATGGCCACCAACCAACTGCATTCTCACCTAACTTCAATTCAGAAATAGCAATGTAAGAAAGCAAATGAGAAAACTCATCTTTTTTGGTAAGAGAGGTGGTAAAGATGCCCCTTTCAGGGCAAAAGTGTGACAGCACTTCTCACCTCCAGTCCCCAGCATTACTGGTGGAAGCTGTGATGTCAGTATGAGGACTCGTGGGGCCGGTGCCCGGAATGTGGATCGAGTGGTGCTCCCATTCTCTTGACCTGTTTGTTGGGTGTCCTGTAAATTCTGTGGGCTTCCAAATGCCCTTTAAAAATTTTTTTTCTGCTGATGTTAGCTAGAGAGTGGATTCTGTGGTTTGCAACTACGAATTTTGTATCATACAAAAATTTGGACTAAGCAAACTATGGTTTTACCAACGTGACGGTAGAGTGAATACCAATTCAATAATAAACTCAATAGTCCGCTACAGAGAAACCCGTCACAAGTGTGCTTCTGTGCTACAGGTGGTACAGGAACAAAGAAAAATACCACAGAATTTTACTTAGAGGACTAAGTTAACACATGGACATGCAGATATAAAATAAAGTTAAAAGAAACTTAGAAGATACAGAAGCATCTATGTAGTTACTGCAACAATACAATAGCATATACAGCTAAGGATGAAAAATGTTTATTGATGTATTAAAAGGTCTATTGGGTTTGAAGAAAATCTGTCATGCTGCCAAAGAAATTAAATATACCTTTGATAACTACTAGAATTCAGTTATGTGAGAGAAAATATTTATAAATCATATACCTCATAAAAGATCAACATCCAGAATACATACAGAACTCACACAACAGAACAACAAAAAAGACCCAATTCCAAAATGAGTAGAGGACTTAGACATTTCTCCAAAGAAAATACACAAATGGCGAATAAGCACATGAAAACATGTTCAACTTCCTTAGTTATTAGGGAAAATGGAAATCAAAGCACAATGGGATATTTTTTCACACCCATTA
The DNA here is from genome assembly GCF_039906515.1 of Pseudorca crassidens. Lineage (NCBI taxonomy): Eukaryota > Metazoa > Chordata > Mammalia > Artiodactyla > Delphinidae > Pseudorca > Pseudorca crassidens. Next base: position 193,615,000 of record NC_090296.1, read on the forward strand.
GGATGACTATTATCAAAAAAAAACAGAAAAAGGGAATAACAAGTCAAGAATGTGGAAATAAAGAAACTGGAACCTTCATGCATTGCCCTTGGGAATATAAAATTATGCAGCCCCTAAAGAAGACAATTTACTGGTTCTTCAAAAAGTTAAACACAGAGCTACCATATGATCCAGCAATTCTACTCCTCGGTATATATTCAAAAGAACTAAAAACAGGGACTCAGACACATACATATAAACCAATGTTCACAGCAGTATTATTCACAATAGCCAACGGGTGGAAACAACCCACGGGTCCATCAACAGATGAATGGATAAGCAAAATATGGTATATGCATATAATGGACAATTATTCAACCATAAAAAGGAATGAAGTACTGATACATACTACAACATGCATGAACCTTGAAAACATCACACTAAGTGAAATAAGCCAGACACAAAAGGACAAATATTGTATATTGCAGTTATATAAGGTACCCAGTAAAGACAAATTGGTAGAGACAAAGCAGAATGGTGGTTACCGGGGGCTGGGGGAGAGGAGATGGGGAGTTGTTATTTAGAGAATAGAGTTCCTGTTTTGGGGATGATGAAAAAGTTCTGGAAACAGACAATAGTGATGACTGTACAACACTGTGAACGTAGTACTTAAGCTACCGAATACGCTGGAAAATGGTTAAAATGGCACATTTTGTTATGCATATTTTACTGCAGAAAAAATTCAGTCATAAACCGTATCTGGAAATTTGCCAAAGTTTAAATTCAGTATTATTCCTGTTGGCTGCTTCTTATTATTTAAGATATAGATTCAATTAGTGGATCTAACTAGAAAAATGGCAACATAGATAGCATGGTTAAGAGGTCGGGTTAAGAGACCTAGGTTACAGGGACTTCCCTGGTGGTCCAGTGGTTAAGACTCTGGCTTCAACTAAGATCCCACATGCCACGTGGGCAAAAAATTTAAAAACTTTTTTTAATTAAAAAAAAAAGAGAGACCTAGGTTATAATACTGGCTCTACCATTAACTAGCTTATGACATACTTAAAACAGGGCCTGACGTAATTGTTGCAGTTAATCGGCATTGTTATTAGTTTGTATTATTATATAAAAAACCCCATGGAAAACAGCAATGCATTTTATTACAGAAAAATTTTAAACTTTGGCACATCAAATAAATGAACATTGGGGCTTCCCTGGTGGCGCAGTGGTTGAGAGTCTGCCTGCCGATGCAGGGGACACGGGTTCGTGCCCCGGTCCGGGAAGATCCCACATGCCGCGGAGCGGCTGGGCCCGTGGGCCATGGCCACCGAGCCTGCGCATCCGGAGCCTGTGCTCCGCAACGGGAGAGGCCACAACAGTGAGAGGCCCGCGTAACCCAAAAATAATAATAATAATAATAAAATAAATGAACATTGGAAGAGAAGCGTGCAGGGTGATTAAGACGCAACATCTCTAGTACGTACGTCGACCTCAAACCAAAAGATGAGAGTCCAGGTAGAGAGGCAGCAGGAAGCCTACTCTGGATCACAGGGTCAGTCAAGGCAGGCTCCTCTGAACTAAGCCATGGAAGATGAAATGCAGCTGCAGTGGAAAAGTCTACAGTTAAAGCACTCTGGGTGGAGACAACAGCACAAGCAAAGGCCAGAACATAACAGGAACTTTGAGAGTTTGAGAAACACAGAGAAAGGAGACCTGCAAGCCTGGAAAAGAGAAGCAGGGGAGAGATAAGGTTGAAGAGGTGGACAGAAGCCAGATCTCACAGGCCTACTAAGAAGAGGGGGCTGTGATTCTAACCTCAGAGGGAAACCACTGAAGCAGAGTGACACGATCCAGTTTACTGGGTAAGAGATCACTTTGTTGCTATGTGGAGAAAGGATGGAGTAGGAAAGCAGAGTGGAAGCAGTTGGGAAGGAAGCAGGGGAGCAGTTGGGAAACTAGTTTTAATAATTTAAGTGAAAGATGATATAGCTTAGATTCGAGATGGTAGCAATAGTAATAGAAATATGTGTACAAATTCAGGTTGCATTGGCTAGTACGAGGGAAAATATCTAACTAATTAACCCCCCAAAAGATGCAGATTAAAATTATACAATTTCCCCTATCAAATTCACAAAGGTTAAAAATGGATAATACAAACCCTGAGGAATATGTAGTTTGAGGAGGCACTCAGAAACCTCTGAGAAGCAATTTGCTACGTTATCAAAAGTCTTTAAAAATTCTCATAATTTTTGACTTAGTACCTAGCACACAGTCTTTTATTAATTAATTTGACTTCTAGAAAACACACTAAAGAGAAAAATCAAGGTTTATGCTGAATAATTAATTGCAGCACATTTATACTTGCAAAAAACTGGGGGGAAATATCGAACATTCAACACTTAAGGAGTAGCTGAATTATAGCTTGTGATAAAGCACTACATAACCATTAAAATCGTGTTCATTAAGGGGTTTCAAGATATGGAGAAAATGCTGACATTATACAATCCTAGAAAATTAACTAAGAGAGCAAATAATGTTAAAGTTTTGTTTTGTTTTCCTGCTGGTAAATTTTGGTATGCGAACTGAACATAGAGAGCCATCAAATAATTGGTAGGCAAGAAAAATTTAATAATCACTAACCTCTTCTAGAATCAAAACTCAATATATATGCTCAGAAAATGTATGTGCTCAACTCATTACATACCGTCCATATCTTACGGTATTGGTCTCTTGTTATCTTTGGTACTAAAAAAAAGGAAGCAGGGAAGTTTCAGTTTTGCGGTTGTCATAGTAATTTAAGAATAAACATGTGCGTTCCAAATCTATTTGTCACTCTATACCTCCAGTGCCTAGCACAGTACCTGGAACATAAGAGGAGCTCAATAAATATTTTTGAGTGAATGTCACTGAAAATAAACCTTGCAGTTCCAACTTAGGACCAAAGAAATTTTAAAACCTCAACATGGAAAAGATACATAAAATCGTGACAATACTTTATAATATTGTGAGTGGCTACAAGGTACCAGGCATTATTAAAGGTTTTACCCACTTTTTCTTTAATCCTCATAATTCTCCATCTCTGAATTACTTTTCACGTTGTGAAACTAGGAAACAGGCTCAAAAATGTTAAGGTCACACTGCAACTAAGTTTGAACTCAGGGCTTCTGGCGCCTAAATGTACCCAGACATGAAGTAACAAGACAAGATGTTTCTTTTCAATGATCAGAACTGACCGGGATTTTCCTCCAGGCTTCCCGTACAGTTCTGCTGAGTGTTCACTAACTTCTATGTGGCACTGTAGTTATCCCGTTGAAGATTCGTCCCTCACCTGCAGAACCCAGCCCAGTGACCTCCCCTCCCCCGCTGTGACCTCCTCGAGGGTGAAGGACCTAGTTTCCACGCCGCTGGTGACAGCCATACCGAATTGGGGATTGGCACAGGGCAGGGGGCTCACCCCTCCCCCTTTGGCGGTACCGTTTTGGTTTGACTTTGCATCCAAGCCTTGTGGATCTGGACTCACAAACTGGGTCCTGGCAGGTGCCCCGCCCGCCCTTCGGACCAGGCTCGCGGCGGGAGGGAGGGAGTGAGTCTCCGCCCGCAGGGGCGGCTGGGGCGCCGAGCCGACGGTTTCTATGACAACCGAACAACTCCCCCGCGCGCGCGCGCACGCACACACACGCGCACACACACACACACTCACACACTCACACACACATACACAGTTTCCCCTGCAGTCTCCGCCCCTAGTGTCTCGCCGCTCCGCCCCTCCCAGGAGCCCGAGCTCTGACCACCAACAACGCGAGAGGGAGGAGGCGCCCTGTGCCCTCTTACCTCTCAGCGCCTGGTGCATACCCCCAATGCCGCTGTACAGCTCCAGGACCCGCAGGGGCTCCATCCCCACGCCGCCGCCGCCGCCGCCGCCGCCGTCGCCTCGGAACTAGGCCTGCCGGTCCCGTGGCTCCTCCTTCCCCCCGGCAGCGCCGCTCCCTCGCCTTTGGTTCCGCCGCTTTTCAGTACCACCCCCCCCCCCGCCCCCTCCTCTTAAAAGCTCAGGCTCACGGCTTCAGAGGACAGCGCGGGGCCCGGGGCTGGCAGAGATTAGCAGGTGGAGAAAGGGCCGAAAGCACCAAGGCCTCCCAAGTGAATGGCAGCCACTCCTTGGCCTGATTTACGCTCCATCTTCCTTTTAAGGTGTATTCAGGAGCCTTGGGAGGGAAAAAGAAAATCTGGGGCTCAGTAGAGGGGCGAAATCTGCCTTTGCCTCAAAGTGAATTAACACGGGTTAGAATCCAGAAAAACTTATTTTTCAGGCATGCTGCTCTTCTGTCCCTTGGAAGCCTAAAGCGTCCAAACCTTTCTTCCATTAGCCTTGAGCACGTACCGCCTGGTGTTGGGCCTTAGCTTGAGTGATGGAGATAAATCAGCCTCTCGCCCAGAGAAGGTGCCAGAGTTACAAGTGCAGAAGTCAGCACACGTGCCCCAGAGATCCGGTGTGAACTAACACAGAGGACGCCTGCTTAATTGTTAGCGAGGTTCATTCTGTTTTAGCTTGGAAAATACCCCCAAGATTGGATATGCTGTTCATAAAACTATTTAAGTTACCAAATGCAAGTACATGTGCCTGACGCACAGTGAGGCCAAATGATACTGAAACGTCTGAGTTGGGAGCAGAGAAAGGTTTATTGCAGGGTGAATCAAGAATAGGTAGCTCGTGCTCAAAAACCCAGAACTCTCCAAAGGATTGTAGCAAAGCCTTTGTAAGGGCCAGGTGAGGGAGGGGTGTCCCAGGGTATGTGATCAGCTCGTGCACAGTTCTCTGATTGGTTGATGGTGATCAATCCTTAGGTGCCAGAAGGTCTGGAGCTAATGCTCTTGATCATCAAGTAGTTAATTTCTTCCATTTGGTAGTGGTTTTAGCATCTGAAAGACTCAGGAAATATGCATCAGATACAAATTATCCGGGTACTTCAGAGAGGAACTAAAGCAGAAGCTATGGGGGAGGGGGTCTGTCCCAGGAAGGCCCCATAGTGTCCTGCTCGGTTACAATTATGGCCTTCCAAGTGCTGGGGCCTTGCTTCTCCAAGATGATCCACTGACCAAATTGTTAGAAGCTGGATTACAAACTAAGAAAACGTGGTCATACCCAGGAGAAGAAATGGTCTCATTGTGAACTGGTTTTCTATTGTTCCGGTTACCACCACATGTCCACTTTTTTTTTTTGGCCTCTTGGCATGTGGGACCTTAGTTCCCCAACCAGGGTTTAAACCCAGGCCCCCTGCATTGGAAGCGCAGAGTCTTAACCACTGGACCACCGGGGAAGTCCCACACGTGTTCACTTTTGTTAGGAGAAATTGTGGAGTACCACTTGTAATAATAACTGATAGAAACATTCACATGTGCTAATGTAATGCTGTTAACAAATAAAAGTATGCCTACTGTGTCTCCATTATGGAACTGACTGATCCATTTTGATGTGTCCTGTGAAATTTTTTAACAGTAAATGTGTATTGGCCTTTGAATGTTTTTTTTGTTTTTTTGTTTTGGGGGGTTTCTTTTGGCTGCATTGGGTCTTTGTTGCTGCGCACGGCTTTCTCTAGTTGTGGTGAGCGGGGGCTACTCTTTGTTGCGGTGCATGGGCTTCAGCAATTGTGGCATGTGGGCTCAGCAGTTGTGGGGCACAGACTTAGTTGCTCCGGGCATGTGGGATCTTCCCAGACCAGGGCTTGAACCCGTGTCTCCTGCATAGACAGACGGATTCTTAACCACTGTGCCACCGGGGAAGTCCCTGAATGTTTTTTTATTGGTCACTTATTTCAGATAAGAGGGGTGGTGTGTAGAAAGATACCAGAGAAGGGAGTCTTAACCCTGGCATTGCCAGTAACCAGTTGTGTGCCTTGGCGGTGAGCCTGGTTTCCTCATCTGTAAAAGAAAGCACGAGAAAGAAGGGGAAATGATTGCTGAGGGCCCTGTGGCTCTAAGATTCTGAGGCTGAATTAGTATTTGAAAACATGAGTCCTGATTGGGCCACATGTTAATTACCAGCTCAAATTGAAATGATCTTGAAAGAAGACATTTTAAAAATCTGCTTTAAGCAAATATGCTTTTAAACCAATTAAGCCTATAGAAATCATACACACGCTAACATCATGTGTATAATGCATGAAACAAAATTTTTTAATATTTATTGCATAATATTAGTACCATAAATATATATCAGGACAAACAATATAAAAGGAGCTATGTAGTCACAGTGATTTATATATAGTCAAGAACCAATACGTTAAATAAATCTAGCATCTGTTTAGCATTAGTGCTATAAACCAAAATAAATATGACCGAGGATCTTACCTTGTAGGAGACAAGACAAATATACGGAAGAGTTCATGAAAAATACCAGCTTCCTGAGAGGAAGAGAGGTAGAGCCCCATCCCCACACAGGATGATTACAAACGGTTCACTCTGATACTTAAGGGTCTTCACAATGTAACCCCAGACTCATTTTTTTGCCTTAACTTTGCTTTCTCCCCTCTTTAATGCTGCTACAAACTAGAGTACTCGGAATCCCCCAAACATCCTTCATTTCTGAGGTTCCCTTTCTGTTCTTTACCCTGCCTAGAAATCCTAACCTTCTTCAAGACCCACACTTCGAGCAGAAGTTTCCTTCTAGACTCCCAGGCTGGAAACCCACGACTTGTTTCAATTCCCCAATCCACTTGCCTCCCAGTCTTCGGAAATACAAATCCCACCTGTTCCTATCACTAAATCCTTTCAGTTCGCTCTAGCCCAGTTGTCACCTCATATACGCCACTTCTTCTCTTCACCTGGTATTTCCTCTCTAACGCTGACCATGCGTGATAATCATTTCAAGAACAGAAACTTGCTCCATAATCATAATTTACAGCTCTCTCCATGGAAGCATCTGTAAGACACTAAGCCCCCTTGCATCAGATTATGTATACGTTCTCTTCCAAACCCCGGCACAAGCTGTTGAGCTGGGGGTGCCCCAATCGGGAGTAGCCAAGGAGGAATGTGGGCAGGGCAGATAAAGAAAAAAAAGAGATATATATTGATTATTCCTTCTTAAATGTTCATGCAGGAGGAAAAGGGCTTTCTAATCCTATAGTTTCCCATAAAGTTATCCTCAATGATATGTCCAATAGAGCTGATATCCTAATCAGAGAAGCTCAACACACTTTTTGAAAATACAAACATCAAGAGTTGAACTTTAGGATGTTCACTGCATATTCCTTCAAAACATAAAATACACTTTGTTAAAAAACCAAAATGCTAGTTAACACTTTGCACATATGAAGTATATCAGAAATAATTAAGGGGTACAATATAATACCAAGGGCTATATTAAAAGAATAGCCTTGGGCTTCCCTGGTGGCGCGGTGGTTGGGGGTCCGCCTGCCGGTGCGGGTGACACGGGTTCGTGCCCCGGTCCGGGGGGATCCCACGTGCCGCCGAGCGGCTGTGCCCGTGGGCCATGGCCGCTGAGCCTGCGCGTCCGGAGCCTGTTGCTCCGCAACGGGAGAGGCCACAGCAGTGAGAGGCCCGCGTACCGCAAAAAAATAATAATAATAATAATAGCCTACTCTGAATTATTTAAGGGCTCATTGTATAAGTTGAAATCTAATGATGTTTTATTCTTCCTCTCCTGCCTGTCACTTATCATTAATATTTAACAAAATTAAACATAGCCTGCCAAATGCTTAAAATACTTATTGCAACCATCTTTGAGTTTCCATGATGGCCATTCATTTTTTTTTTTTTAACTTATTTATTTTTGGTTGCGTTGGGTCCTCGTTGCTGTGCACGGGCTTTCTCTAGTAGTGGCGAGCGGGAGCTACTCTTTGTTGAGGTGCGCGGGCTTCTCATTGCTGTGGCTTCTCTTGTTGCAGAGCCCGGACTCTAGAAGTGCAGGCTTCAGTAGTTGTGGCACGTGGGCTCAGTAGTTGTGGCTCACGGGCCTAGTTGCTCTGCGGCATGTGGGATCCTCCCAGACCAGGGCTCGAACCCGTGTCCCCTGCGTTAGCAGGCAGATTCTCAACCACTGCGCCACCAGGGAAGCCCCATGATAGATTTTCTTTGCTGAAAAGCATAGAAACCACGCAGTGTGCCTTATAGCTTTGCCATTTCCAAGGACTCAGTCATGGATTTTGACCCGGATTTTTCTCTTTGAGGCTCTTTCTGAAATTTCAAATCAAACAATGTTTTGCAGCAAATTTTAAAGATTACATTTTAATTAAATTAAAAACAGTGAGATTCTCTATCTTTAAAACTGCTTTCATATGCTCATGGAAAGTTAGAGCAGGAAGGAACCTTAAGGACTATTTGGTCCAGTGTTTTTCCAACTAGTTTTGATGTAGAATATTTTGTTCAAACAAAATCTCATTTAGAATCAGGGCAGGGACTTCCCTCGCAGTCCAGTAGGTAAGACTCTGTGCTTCCACTGCAGGGAGTTCGGGGTTCGATCTCTGGTCAGGGAAGTAAGATCCCACATGCCACGTGGCACAGGCAAAAAGTTTAAAAAAGAAAAAAGTATAGAATCAGGGCAGAGAGGGAGACGTAGAGTGAGGGTGTGCGCACACACACACACACACACATACACATACACACACACACACAGCTGTCCTCTTGTCGAAGCATGGATGGTAAGCAGCCCAGAAGCACCTCTCCTACTACCATTGGTCTCCGTAGCTGCGTCTAAGTGACCTGGTGGGACATGGATTGTAAACGACTGATTTCATCCAACCTCAGTTTGAGAGATGAAGACACAGAGATCCAGAGGGATTAGGTAACTTGCCCAGGCCCACAGGTAGGTGGAGAACAGGGAATTCCAACTCACTGCAAAGTCCATAACTTAGTACAAAACATACTTCATCGGCTCTGCTGTCCCATGCCTGCTAGGCCCCTAACCCCAGATGAAAAGCCCAGGGGTCCAAACAAAAGCAGCCCTAGTCACCAGAATATGGTGCTTCCTGAGAACAGGTTGGCCTGAGGAATAAAGGCAACTTTGGAGAATTGTGAAGCGAACCAGAACCCATACAGCAATGCATGTTCTAAAGGTCAGGCAAAAGGGTTAATGTTGCTTCACCAAAGAGGATCAATCTCAAAGACTGATTACTAACCTTTGTAATAGATTCCCTGCCCAGTCACTCCTGCAAAGGCAGCTTGATACAGGGTAAGGAACATGGTCCTTAAAATAACTTGGTTAAAATTGGAAACAAACCGAATGTGCCTCAAGTAACAAATGAATAAACAAATGGTATAACTATACAAAGGAATACTACTCAGCCATAAAAAGAAATACTGATATACGTGAAGCATAGATGATTCTTAAATGAATAATGCAAGAGAAAGAAGCCAGACACACAGAACTACGTGCTATATGACAAAAACAAAACTAATGTCATGGAAACATCAGGAGTTTCCTGAGGCCAGCGCAAAGGAGAGACTGAATGCAAAGGGTCATAGGAGGATTTTTGGGGGTGATACAAAGAGCTTTATTTTTTTTTTCGATGTGGACCATTTTTAAAAGTCTTTATTGAATTTGTTACAATATTGCTTCTGTTATATGTTTTGGTTTTTTGGCCGCGAGGCATGTGGGATCTTAGCTCCCCAACGAGAGATCAAACCACGCCCACTACAATGGAAGGTGAAGTTGTAACCACTGAACCACCAGGGAGGTCCCCAAGCTTTATGTTTTGATTGTGATAATGCTTACTTAGCCGTATACACTTGTCAAAATTATACATTAGAATTGATTAATTTTATTGCACAATTATACATAAATAAATCTTATTCTTTTTATTAATTTTTATTTTTGGCTGTGTTGGGTCTTCATTGCTGCACGGCTTTCTCTAGTTGCGGCGAGTGGTGGCTACTCTTCGTTGCGGTGCGCGGGCTTCTCATCGCGGTGGCTTCTCTTGTTGCGGAGCATGGGCTCTAGGCGTGAGGGCTTCAGTAGTTGTGGCACTCGGGCTCAGTAGTTGTGGCACACGGGCTTAGTTGCTCCGCGGCATGTGGGATCTTCCCGGACAGGGCTCGAACCCGTGTCCCCTGCATTGACAGGTGGATTCTTAACCACTGAGTCACCAGGGAGGTCCCAAAGCTTATTTTAGAAAAATAAATAAATTGGTTAATATGAATCCTGACTCTAATACTCACTTTATCTATGAAAGAAGGGTAATATTTGCTAGCAAGGTAGTCGTCTGTATCCAATCGATTATTAATTTGTACATATATACATATCTGTATATGTGAGTGTATATATATATGTATATATATAAAGAGGGAGAGAGAGAGAAACTCAGTAATATGCCTAGAACAATAGACACTGATTTCCTTCCACTTTGTTCCGTTTGAGCTTTGTTCAGTTAACAGCTGAACTACAAATTATAATGTAAGGTATAAGCCATTCTTTTCTAACAATTACATAGAGAGAATTATTTTCCTAGTGTGTTTTCAAAAAAGTTATATTACCAGGAGATTAGTTTGCCTATTATCCAACAAGATGTCTTCATTGTTTTCTATTACAGCCCTCAATGAATAGAGGAGATGAAAATGTAATGCCTTTGAGAGCTGTTATTACTTTGCTCCTTTTCCCTAGTAATTTACCTGAATATCTAGAACTGTCTGAGGCACAACCAAATCACACAAACCAGAAGTATCAGGAAGAGGAAAAGGGGAAAGACATACACAGGCACACCTGCATGCACACACACACTCCATAAAAGCCCTTATTATTCTTCATAGTCTTTTTTTCAAAAGTTGCTACAATTATCAATACTGACAAACTAAAAGCCAGAGAAGAATCATATACAAGGATTTTTCATTTTACCCTTGCTAGTTAGGTAGTGGTTTAGATGCATGACAGAACTTAGAATCATTCTCATATGATCCAATAGTGATAAAAATAAATGAAATGTAACAGTCCCATAATACTGCACTTACTACATTTATTCACTGTATAAGGAAAAAAATCAACTTCGTATTTATTTAAAATGGTTAAAATTGACTTTACTAGCTTTCAAAGTCACTTCCATAAATTTTATACAACACAAGCCCAACTTATCCCCCAAACTTTCTATTCACACTTGGGATGCACCAGAGGCCATTAACCCTTGCATTCTAGAGTTAAACTGATTCCTGCAGATCAAGACTATTAGTGTTTCATTTCCATTTAAGGTAATTACTGCTAAGTTAAAATACAGTACAAGTCCCAAAGGGATTTGTTCTATGTTTAGTCATTCAGAGAATAGGAATGACTGAAATAGACTATATTTCAGTAGATGGCAAAAGTATGTTTTAATAATAGGATAACATCAATAATACATGATAATATAGGCTTATAAGTTTCAAAGAACTTTATGAATGTTTAAAATGCTTACTAATCTATTTTAGACCTATCAGATTTTCTTTTTTTATTTATTTATTTTTTTTTGCGGTTCGCGGGCCTCCCACTGCCGTGGCCTCTCCCGTTGCGGAGCACAGGCTCCGGACGCGCAGGCTCAGCGGCCATGGCTCACGGGCCCAGCCGCTCCGCGGTATGTGGGATCTTCCCGGACCGGGGCACGAACCCGCGTCCCCTGCATCGGCAGGCGGACTCTCAACCACTGCGCCACCAGGGAAGCCCCAGATTTTCTTTTTTAATATTCTGCTTTATTACAAAGAATAAAAAGGAGAAAACTTCACATGACTTGCTCAGTGTCACATAAAACAATATTCTCTGGGTTAACAGATTAATTTACAAATCACAGAAGCACATTTTTAAAGGAAGAGAAATTAGAAGATAGTAAGAGTATTTAAAAAAAAAAGTCTGGAAGGCATCAAGTAATAAATAAGAGAGTTGGCATATTTTGAGGAAAAATTCACATTAGCAGTTAAAAATCATTCTAGTTAGGAAAGAATGTCTGGAATCTACATGTCATATCTTTTTTTTACTCCATTCATTTTAGGTTTAAATCCTAGAATAGGGTGGGAAAAGAATGCAACAAAGAGCAGTCTTTATATATCCTTGTAGAGTTTACAGCTTTAAAATCCAAAAGCTTCAAATTGCAGTTTCATCAAAATACTAGTTCCCTAGAGATGAGACCTTATTATTTGGAAAATAAATTTTTGGTTATCACCAAAAGTGAAAGAGACCTGATAAACATACATTAGAAATACCCAGAGAGGGACTTCCCTGGTGGCACAGAGGTTAAGAATCCGCCTGCCAATGCAGGGGACATGGGTTTGAGCCCAGGTCTGGGAAGATCCCACATGGCGCGGAGCAACTAAGCCCGTGCGCCACAACTACTAAGCCTGTGCTCTAGAGCCCGCGAGCCCAACTACTGAGCCCATGTGCCACAACTACTGAAGCCCACATGCCTAGAGTGCGTGCTCCACAACAAGAGAAGCCACTGCAATGAGAAGCACGGGCACCATAATGAAGAGTAGCCCCTGCTCGCCCCAACTAGAGAGAGGCCGCGTGCAGCAATGAAGACCCAACGCAGCCAAAAATAAATAAATAAATAAAATAAAATATTTAAAGCATAATTGGGAAAATAGGCAAATATACATAAAAAGAAGAAAAGAACTATGGCTGATGTTTTGATGTTTATCCTGCTAGTCTTTGCACAAATTATATTTTACCAAAATCATAATTTTATTGCATATGTATTTTTTTAATTTATTTATTTATTTTGGCTGCATTAGGTCTTCATTGCTGCACACGTGCTTTCTCTAGTTGAGGCGAGCAGGGGCTACTCTTTGTTGCGGTGCGAGGGCTTCTCGTTGTGGTGGCTTCTCGTGTTGCAGAGCATGGGCTCTAGGCGCACAGGCTTCAGTAATTGTAGCACGCGGGCTCAGTAGTTGTGGCGCACGGGCTTAGTTGCTCCGCGGCATGTGGGATCTTCCCAGACCAGGGCTCGAACCCGTGTGCCCTGCATTGGCAGGCAGATTCTTAACCACCGCACCACCAGGGAAGCCCCTCGCATATGTATTTTATACCCTGATTTTTTTCACCTAACGTTTTATCATTACCAATTCTGCACTTCATTATATATATAAAAAGATATACATTTTTATGAATTTTAGAAATTTTAGAAATAATACACACTAATTTTGAGAGGTAAAACAAATTACAAAAGTATAAAAAGGAAAAAAGATACATCCTTCTATAAAACTTGATTCCATCCTTACCCCTAAAACACAACCAGTTTTAACACTTTACTGAACATCTTTCCTGCCTTAACAATACATAAGTACATAAACAATAATTTATTTTTCTGTTCTCTCAGTAGTGAACACTTAAGAGGTTTTAGTTTTTCACATCAATAGTGAGTGTAATGTATATTCTTGCATATTAATATTCAAATATTCTCTTATTATGTTTACCAGATCGAGTCTAATATGGGGTTACTGGGTAAAAAGTTCATAATTATGACCTAAGTCCTTTATGCAGATGGTCAAAAGTCATCTCCAAAAAAGACTGCAGAGCCCATATTCCCATCAGCAGTGGCTGGAATGCTCTCCTGCTGTATCCTTACGAAGTGTTGCCATTTGTAACCTTTGTCAATCTCGTAGGTCACAAATGAGTAGGGCCTTTTTATTTTCCCTTTTTTTGATTAACATAAAAACCTAAATTTTTATACGTTTAGGGTTAAGTATATGTTTATTAGTCACCTGTAATTTTTTCTTTTGTCAATTATTTGTGACATTTGTCCTTTTTCTTCTGGGTTAATATGTGTTTCTTATTGAATTATCACAAATGTGATTTTTGTTGTTAGTTCTAAAGCTATCAGCCACATGTATTGCAAAAACACTTCCCAGTTCCACATTTTCCATTTAATTTGGTTGATAATATCTTATGACACAAAAGTACTTAATTTTCTGCAGCCAAATACACATATTTTTCCTTTGTGACTTACCCTGTATCTTTTTAGGCTTAGAGAGTCCTTTACTTAGAAAAAAATAAGCTAAATTCACCTCCATGTTCTTCTTTCCCTTATGTTTCAGCTTTAAAATGTATTTTGATATAGTATGCAAGGTGAGGTTTTTAACCCAACTTTCCTCTAAAAATCTAGTTTCCCCTTTCACATTGGTTTTTAATACTTCCGGTTCTACACACTATGTTCTAATTTAGTGTGATCTGCATTGGGGCGGCGTATCCCTTCTTGGAAAAGTCTGCTGGGGAACCACACTTTTAATTACTCAAGCTTCATAATACATTCTCACATCTGGTAGGAAGTATCACAATTCCTCTTCTTTGGCAAACATTTCTTAGCTATGCCTTCCCATTCTTAGCTCCTTTCAATATTTTCCCAAGATCTGGTACCAGTTATCCTCTGAGTTCCTTTCCGTGAGAAGAGCAGAAGACATCAAAACCCAGCGCCTAGAGGACATATTAGATTTTCCCACATACCTTGTGGCTGTAGGTAGTGTGATACCAGGGACCGCTTCTACTCTTTCAGCTTTAGAGGGGGGCTTTTTAAAGTCATAAGTCCATTTTGATGCTTCCAATTCAGTAACACCCTTTTAAACCTTGCTTCATCTAATATAGCACTTATTACACACTTCCCCCATTTTCAGACCTACCGGTACACCGTCTTTTCACCAACCTTGGTGCACCATGCTATGTGTTTAAATGCTAGCTCCTATTTACATGGGTGTTGCACAAAATTTAGAAGAATCCATCTCTCTCTCTCTCTCTCTCTCTTTTCCTTTTGGACTCTTGCCTCCATATCCTCAAGTTGGCTCAGAGTTGACTGGTCCATAAAATCTTTCCAGGTATTTTCATCTCTTTGGAGCACATCACCCGCTATCAGGAAAGAAAAGGAAAGGAGAAGCGTGGAGGGGAGGGACGACAAAATGAGAGGAGAGAAAAGAAAAAAAAATCACTAAGGTGTAAGGCCCCTGGCCTCACTAATATTGCCCTCATATACTTATAATAAAAATGTAGGGGCTTCCCTGGTGGCGCAGTGGTTGGGAGTCCGCCTGCCGATGCAGGGGACACGGGTTCGTGCCCCAGTCCGGGAAGATCCCACATGCCGCAGAGCGGCTGGGCCCGTGAGCAATGGCCGCTGAGCCTGTGCGTCCGGAGCCTGTGCTCCGCAACAGGAGAGGCCACAGCAGTGAGAGGCCCACGTACCGCAAAAAAAAAAAAGTAATAAAACAGAAAAAATTTCAAGACAAAATCTTTCTCTCCTTTTTCCTAATTAGGAACCAAAATACAGACTTTGCTTTATTTTTCAATTCAAATTAATGCCATGGTTTTTATTATTGTTATTATTTATTTTTAATTAAGGGCAATTTTAGTACTAACTTCTAATATTTCAGGAGTCCCCTGGGTGGATGGATGCGTAGATAGGTATTTTATTATCTCACGATTTGACTACCCTAAATCTGCCATGCCAATCAAGCATAGTTTAAAAAACAACCAAACTGACATCAAGAATCATTAGAGAAATGTATAATATATCAAGTTTTCAAACTCTCAGCAAGTTTTGATAGGTCTGTACAATTTTCACAATAGTATCTGGGATCTACAAAAGCAAGCACAGGAGGCTTCCATGGCATTCCAATGACAAGCCCATATTCAGATCATACTCAGATACCCACCTCCAAAGCTATCACAAGGCAGTCACACACATTTTTGGCATGAGCTCAGAGTTGTATATATCTGTACACATTTATGTGTGTTTTCACATTTTAAAAAGTTATACCTGAAATGCAAAAAAAAAACATTTAAACACAATACATAATATATTTTGTTTAATTTGTCTTGAGACAAGTTTCACACACACGGTAGTCTAGGATCATCCTACAACTGATGAAAGTTAACCGTTTTTTAATTTCATGGGAACACTATTTTTAAACACATTTTATCTCCCAAAGTCATAACATAAATCAGTCCCAAGTGCTATGTCAGTTGCTTTAACAAAAAAACAACCACCACAACCAAAACAACTGCCTATGAGGAAAAACCACTGCTCACATTTCCATCTTTACTTTGTGATTAGGGTGGGCATTCATGAGGCTCCCAATAACACCTGCATGCGTAAACCATCTTTTCCTCTGCAGCACCACCAACTTTGGGGTGATGGTCTGTGAAATCAAAGCATCCCCAAAGCGGTCCTCTCCCCCTTTTACCTTGAATTAAAGTGCAAGTTTTGACTCAAGTACTGAACACTAGACACCACATTCCAAAGGGAAATACAATGGTATAAAGCAACATTTTCAAAGGAAGCATGCCAGGCAGGTTATGCAGGTTAAGATATAACCATTTATCCATGTCAGAGGCAAAAAGAGTTGGAGATTTTTGAAGATGAAAGTTTTTGGAGCAAGTTGCCAGCATGCTGTGTGAATCTGACCAGAAGATCTATGGGGTTGTTTGCTTACCGCAAGTGTAAGGCAAAGAGCTTCAAAGGGCTACCCAGGGATTGAAAATTGTATCCTCATTACCCTCTGAGCTTTTGAAGGTAAAGTATTTCCCTTGGACCAGATCTGAGCCATGCAAGATAGCGCTAGCTGTCTTAGATCCTGTTCAGGATCATCCGCTGGAAAGTAGGTATCAGAGCAAAAAGCAGCAAGGGGTGTACTTCAGAATGGCTCCTTGAGACTGTGGATGACCAAATACAAATGCACTTCTGCAGGTCAAGGGAGCTCTGGGAAACAAAGAAGCACCTGCTAGAAGAAGGGCCAGTTTTAAACACAGACCAAATGGAGAGGGCCAGTTTTAAGTACTGGATCATCAACAGTCCTTGTCAAGTAAGAACTTTCTTATCTCCCCAACCTTTTCTCTGCTATGAGCTCTAACCCTAGAGCAGCAAGAAACTTCAGTTACCAAGATAGAGAAGAAGTAGGAGCACTTCAGAGATAGAGGGGTGGGGGGAGAAGGAGAGGGAAAGGGAAGGAGGGAGAGGGAGAGAGAGAGAGAGAGAGAGGCGAGGACTCCCATTTCCTACAGCTCTTTGCCTTCTGCGTGCTCATGCTGGGAAAGGGAAGACATGTAACTTTCAAGCAAGACTGTGATTTTGATTGTTACAGGAACATGGACATTACAAATGACTATGGTTCATTTTCTCATTGGAAGCAACAGGGAGGTCTTTGATTTTCAAAAGTCGTGGGAATTGCTTGGATTGTCATTTGCAGGATGATCAGACCATTTTCAAAGCTGTCCCCCTTGTCTTTTTATTCCCTCCTGCCCTTGACTTTCACACACAACCTTTTTTCCTCTTCTTCATGCTACAGTTTAATAATGATAGTCACAACAACAGCCCACATTACTGAATGCTTACTCTGCGCCAGGCACTCTGCTATGTATTCTATACATACATTTCCCATTTCATCTTCATACGAATCTGTATTATTACCACCCCTATTTTACATATGAGGAGACTGAGGTTTATCCATGGTTGCAAGTAGGTAGAGGACTGGGAATTTACCCAGGTAGCCTGACTCGAAAACAATGAATAACATGTATCCTCTCAGTTCAAAGGATAAAAAATACGAGGCTTGCTTTCTTTAATAAACATATGTGGATCTCCCCCCACTTCACGAGAAAATGGGAACATTCCACTGAAGGAGAATTAGTAGAAAAGAAAACATAGCTATTTTTTGTAATCATAAAATCCGCTGACGTACACACTTATTCCAGACTCCTGGATGATATCATTATGTCAACAATCACAAAGCTTTCTCAATCTGGACATGAAATAACTGCAGTCAAAACAACAATACCTAAAACTTGTAATGTTTCAGCTTTAAAACTGCCTTTTCCTATTTTAATCTAATTTTCTTCTCACAACAATCCTGGGAGTAGGTATCATGAATACTAAGTTTTCCATGAGGAAATGAAGATTAAAGCTTTTAAAAACTGTGATTTGTTTAACACCAAAGATGAATACATGAGAGTCAAGACTAAAGGGAGCACAGAACAGGGACCTCCCTGGTGGTCCAGTGGGGAAGACTCGAGCTCACAATGCAGGGGGCCTGGGTTCGATCCCTGATCGGGGAACTAGATCCCGCACACCGCAACTAAGACCCGGTGCAGCCAAAATAAATAAATTAATTAAAAGGGGGAGCACATTTCAAAGGGAAGTTGACATATCAACTCATAGTTGCATCAAGATTTATATGAATCACTCTTGATCCTTATGGTTTGCATTTTTCAGTAATCAAGATGCCTCACAAATCCTCTTCCATATAATGAATCCCTCACTTCATTCCAATGAGATAATTCATGGCAACTAACGAAGCATATGGTTTTCAGATGTAGAAAGTAGGGCCTCAAGAAGTAAAGGAGCTGGCCAAGTCACTGGGATACAAGAATCTTATAGGATTCTACCAAACTGAGTTGAATTTATGTCCTAATATGGAAAGGCATGCCTTTTCTCACTAGAGAGATTCTTCTAGAACTTCAAAACCATGCCACTATATTTCACAGTAACCTAGTCATCTGGATCGCTGTTCTCTGAGAGAGCAAAGTTTCATGCAAGCAATTAGTCCCGCTAATTACATTCCAGGCTTTCTTTTTCTTTTTTGAATTCCAAAAGTTAAAGCGTTCTTTTCTATGATTCATCTCCTCACAAGCAAAGACTCATAAACATGCCCACCTTCCAACCACTATACTTTTCACACTCTCAACAGCCAAAACTACTAACAATTCACTAACAGTGGTTCTCGGACTTGAGCGTTGCTCAGAACCATCTAGATGTCTGGTTAAAACACAGACTTCCTTCCCCAGAGTCTCTGATTCAATCACATCTGGAGTGGTGCCTGACAGTGGGCACTGCTAACAGATTTCCAGGGGATGCTGCCACTGCTGGTCTGGGTACCACACTTTGGGAGAACCCCCGGATACGTATTTCTCCCAAACGTTCCCTTAAAGGGTCCCCACTGAAAACCGCTCAGCTGCTAAGGCTTCTATTTGGAGGAAAAGGAAACAGTTGTCATGACTCATGGCCTTTTTCAAGTTTTTCCAGGCACAAAATTAAAAACAGAAAACGACTAGATTGAAAGCAAAATGAAAACAGCTAAACTGTCTAAATTTTGACTTACGGCATGGTTTCTGGGGTTAAGAAAAAAAACCTAATAACGACTCACGTGATCCTGAGGCTGACCACACTGAAAGCTGTCACCACTGAGGCTACCAGAAAAACCTGGAGACCAAGCCAGGCTGCTCCTGTCCTAACCCAGAATCATCTCAGACACTTGGCTTCCAAGTTGGTTTGGTTTTGTTTTTCTCTGTCAATAGTAAGTTCTTGCATACAATTCTCCAAACACATCATCAACCTATAACACTTTTCATTACTCATTTTTTTCTACACCGTCTCTACTATTCTTTTAACAGAAAAAAAATGTTAACTGTCCACAAACAGATACTGTTGGAACATCCATCAGGTAGATCAAAAATCTGCAGAGAGAAGCTGGCAAAGGAGGTTTCTTCAGCTTCCTTTATTTTTGTGATCATCATCTCTAGACAGCTCTCAGGGAGATTTTCATTCCATTTTGCATCTCTTTGGGGAAAATGAAGGCATTTTATGTTATGGTATAAAATACTTCAGTATTTTAGTTTATTTTTCAAAAGTGTGGCTAGTATTTTAAACAGCACTGTTCCATAAATAAAAACTGACAAGAAACGTTGTTATTACAAGATACAACATTTCTGCTTAGAAAAGAAGCTGTTAGTTCTACCTTTAATATAGGAATATATTGCAGGAACTACTGCCCTTTTACCCTGATCACCATGAGTCCATTAAATTTCAAACTACGGGCCAGCCAGTGAAGGATAACACTAATAAGTGATGAACCAAAGCCATCCAAATGTAGTCTTTATGTCCCAGTGCTAAGAGAAGGAAAAACATAAGGATGATGGTAAGGTCACTGAATACACAGATTTGGAAAGAAATTATCCTGTTTGAGCATGAGTCACCAAAACTACTTCCTTAGTGATAAAAGTTGCCTAAGTAACCTAGATGCCTGATTCTGCTAAGAAGTACATGGGCAGTGGGTTGGGTTTCAAACCCACTAATCATTTCCTTTACTTAATTGCTAACTGCTCTTCCCGGCTGCCGTTTGGGGCCTGAGTTTTCTGTAGTAACCCAGCAACTAGTTATTATGCTCTATTTTATCAAGGAGAACAAAACAGCAAACTCAACGTTTCCATGGATTTCAGAGGAAGAGTCGCTCTTATTTCACTCTGACTTGAGGGGCACATCATGAAACTACTGAACTAGATCTCAGTGTGACAGCATGATTATGCAAGACTTAGAGACAAAAGGATTTAACAGAGAAGAGATGAGTCAGTTAAGGGGCCCTCTGAGGGCCAGGAAGGTGCTTTATTCAATTCTGGGTCCTCAGAGCCCAGAAGAGAGCCTGGCCCCCAGGAGGACTCAAAATTCATTGACTGAACAGGGTCACTGCTTCTCTTAAGAATATTCCAATCTATTAAGTAATAGCACTGCTGCTGAGTTGGGATTTCATCAGGCTGTTATGTCTTCATGCATCCTTTTCCCCATCTATCTACAACGGGGCTGTGATATTGGTTGCTCTTGCCCTTGTACTCATATGAAGCACTTTACCAATGCTCTTTTTTAACAGAGAGCTGGGACAAGGGAGCATTTCTTGAAAAAATCTGAGATGAAACGGCAATGAGATTGGTATTGGGCAAGAAATGTTTAAACCTGGGTAGTAAGGTCAAATGTGTTATCAGTAACATTGCCTGAGTTTGGCTTCAAGAATCTTGGTGGTCGGATAGCTCACTAAACCTCTCATTTCTAAACCACACTCACTCACTCACACATTCACTAAACCACACGTCTCTCATTATTCTTGGACTATGTAATATCAGTATTCCAGATGTTAACAAATCTCTCTAAAATTCAAACTCATAGAGAGTAAGTACGGGGAGAAGTTGTTCTTACTTATAGAGGCAATGTGTTCCAAAAATGTGGTCAGTTTCTTTCTTTTCCACTAGCAAGTGTGGGTAAAGGATTGTTATTCATTTAATTGCATGCAGGGATGATATGTCATAACCATCAAATCATTCTGATGGGCTGAGTCAGAATTAAGAAATGAGATCTCCACAGAAAAGCCCCAAAATGCCCATGGACGTCTTGATGATTCATGAAGGGCACCATATTCTCTGAATCATAAGGGGTCTTGTGGCTGTATCAGAACAGGGGGGGAAAAAAGTCCAAAGAGATAGACAAGACACCATGGTTAGAATTCCAGAGAGCTGGGGATGTCACCAGCAGCAGTACAAAAAATACCACAGCATGGGAAATACCGCACTACAGTGGAGTTTGGAGTGTGAGACCTACAGCCAGAAGTCCTGGGTTCAAATCCCAGGTCTGCCACTTCCTGGCTGTGTGAGCCTGAGCAAGTTACTTACCTGTTCTGTGCCTCAGTTTCTTCATATGTCTAGTAGGGTTGTTGTGAGGACTAAATAAGTTAACACATGGCAGACAGCAGGCAGTCAATATACATAGGCTATCATTACGATTACCATGAGCTTTCCTATCTGGGCCACACGCTAACTTAAGGAACAACATCAAAGTTATGCCTGGTTATCATTACCATTGTTTAGAGTT
This sequence comes from Pseudorca crassidens, assembly GCF_039906515.1. Taxonomy (NCBI): domain Eukaryota; kingdom Metazoa; phylum Chordata; class Mammalia; order Artiodactyla; family Delphinidae; genus Pseudorca; species Pseudorca crassidens. The sequence continues at coordinate 193,636,560 of NC_090296.1, forward strand.
CACTAATCAAGGACTGTGAAAACCAACCCAAAGTCAGCACAAGGAAAACCCTGATTAGACATGCAAATAGCACTGCACTGTATTCTGTGCACACATGTCCAACCCCCCGAAGCTCTCGAGATGACCGATAAATAAATTACCATCTTGTTTAGAACAGTTTTTCATAATTTATGATATGAAAAGTATATTTAATCTATATTAAGCTCAAACCCCATATTTTTGCGGTTATTCCATATAGCCATACGAGTCCCATTAGAAGGCATATTTCTAGTACTTAGCTAATTAGAATCACAAAGCCTTACTCAATATTTTAGGAACCATTGCAGCAGAATTACGGAGAGGGCTGCCAATCCCTTTATTCTGCTACAGTTGACTCAGAATGGTCTTTCTTAACTTACTTCCCATTCCAATGAAATTTCTTAATCCTTTTGCCTTGCTTAGTTTTATCCTCATGCCATTTTATAGGTCCTTTCATTGGCCACATAGCTCCATTTAGGGTTACTCTGATTTATAAGTTCACTTTTTTTCCTAACACTTTGCCTTTTTTTTTGTAATTAGGAGAACATAGTTTCACATCTTTTGTATTGGACTTCTTTTCCCTCAGCATGTTTTTGATTTCCATCTCTAACCCCTACAAATCACCTTGATCTTTGTCAGCATAAACACAAAGACCAAAGTTTGATGGGGTATATTTTCAACTCTGAGTTTATCAAATACAGTCAAAATTAAATTTAATATTCAAGATTCTGAAGAACATCATTTCACTGGCTAAATGAATGTGATACAGCAGAGCTAAAGCTTCTCCAGACTTTTGGAAAGATTGGTCGATTCATTCGTCAGTTTTGAGGTAAGTGGGATGGGGTTCCTTTATTTTTCCCAAATATAAAGAAAAGAGATTATGGCTATAAGATAATCAATATCCCTTTCCCAACTTCACAGGTTACCATAAAGAAACCAAATATTATTTTTTAAAAATTCTTCAGTTCTTTCAAAGAAAAGTATGCTATTAAACAAAGTTATTATAATTAGACCCATTACCAAAATATCTTCTGGAAAAAAAAAAGTCTGCCCCTTGGGAACTTGATGACCTCCTCAAAATAAGCTGAATAGATTCCCAGGATGCCAAAGCACTTGGCAAATTTTCTGGCACTGGCATGACTTTCTTCTCTATCCTGAAAATGGTAAAAACAACATTATAGGACACAGGGCAAAACCTGCTTGTTTTCTTAAGGTCTCACTAGGCTAGTAACTGAACGGTGACGGTATCACTTAGCTCTCTTTCAAATAAGGTCTGGTTTTTATAACTGGACTGCTTTTGTCTTGCTTTTTGGATCTAGTGAACCAGTAATGACAATGTAGCTTCACGTCTTTGTCTAACATGGACTCGAACTGGTTTTTTTTTTGCACTAGGTTTTTCCCTCAGTATATTAATTAATATTCCCTGTTCCTCCTACATCTTCACCACCTTCTCTTTCCTTAGTCAGAGACAGTACCTTAGACTTTGATGAAAAGATAAATTATATATATGCTAATCTAAAGTTCTAGAGATGACAGATGAATACATTACAATATTGTTTCAGAACAAATTTTCATAACTTGTGATATGAAAAAAGTACATTTAATCTATATTAAGCTCAAATTCCATAATATTGTGGAAGCAGATGTAGTTTTATGGGAAACTATCATCTGCTTTCCCCACAAAAGTATCAAAGAAAATTCTAGAAGTTTGTCTTTAAGCTTCTTTTTCTCTGAATTTTTTTTTTTTTGAGACACAAAAATGATGGGCATGTAAGTGTTCCGTGTCTCTGAACTTTTCAAAACTGTTTTAGAGGATACTGAAAAAGCCCCTGATTTTGCACCAACTGGGGAAAACCAGACCAACACCTGCAAATCGCATATGGAACAATCTAAAGCAATCCATATTAATTTATGTGAACAGACTAGAATGCTGTAGGGAGTAAAACTGCATGACCCCTTGGGTTTATACCCCACCTTCTTCATGAGGTTTTGCTCTATATAGACTAGAGGAGGGAAGATACTTCCAGGGAAATGGATCTGAGTGAATTATCTTTCATCTCAGATTAATTTTCCACCAAGAAACAATTGTTTTCCACCTGTGAGGATTCCATTCTCTTAGTCTGTCCGGGAAGCTCAGAGCCCTCGACTTGTTCCTCCTCTCCAACTTCAGGCTTGGCTTACGCCCACCAGTGTGTCTGACTTTGAATCAAAACCTCTTTCTCTTAATAACTGCATGCTTAAGACTCCCGAAAGATCAGGCTTTTACCGTTCACGTGATCTACTGCAAACAGCTCTCAGATGGGTCTCCCCAATTCATCCTCCACAACAGGCCAAAACAATCTTCCTGAAACACGGCCACAAGCACCTCTTTCTCCTAGTCAAAAATCACAGTGAATTCCCACTGCCCACCACATTAATTATAAACTCCTCTCCTTGGCATTTAGTCCTCCAACGCATGATCCCATATTAGCTTTCCATTCCCTTTCTCCCCTACAACTGCTCCATAATCAGCCACACTGGGATTCTTACTATTACCTACATGTCCCTAGAAGTCGGACACACGCAATTTTTGCTTATACTGTTTCATCAACTTTGAGCGTCGTTTCTCTAGGATAAGCTGTAGAAATCATACTCATTGCTCAAATACCACCTTCTCTGCATACATTTTCTGATCTCCCCCAAATGCACATGATCATTTCTCCATCTAAACCCTTCAGCGCACTCACTCACCAGACTCTGCTATGTATCACAGCTCTTTTATGTGGTTCCTAATTTTTTCAAGGCTGTGAGCTCCCCAGAGGCATGAAAAGTTTCTTAACTTACCTGAGTATACTAAGAAGTGCTGCAGGCAGTGCAGAAAACGAGTTCCCCTGCCTGATGAACGGAATGTGAGGAAAGATGTGAGGGCGGGGGAAATGTGGCGTATTCATGGAATAGAAAAGAACTTAGGGCCCCACTGAAATTGCTGTCTTGGTGGGAGCAGTGGGAACTCAGGATGATGGGAACATCCTTAGCCTAGCTTTCAAAGGCCACTGTCAAACTATGAGCCTCAACTTCCGCTGAAGCAAAATTTCTACTTGTAATTGTACTAACTGCAATTCTTTGGTTTGTTCCTTTACTTAAGTATTGTCTCTCTGTATCACACATACGTACACATGGACTCAGCTCTACGTCCCAAGAGCACATGGATTATACCTGCCTTGTTCACGTTCCCTGCTGTCTAGCAGGATGCCTGGAACATGGTAAATATTCAATACATGTGTTTTGAGTCAGTTACTAAAAGCTGTGGATCATAATACCCTTTAAAGATTAGAGGACGTCATGTTTAAAATGACTAGCACACTGCTTGAACATAATAGACACTAGTAAATATTAGTCTCCTCTTTCTTCCCTCCCTCCCTTTATGAACTGCAAACGCACTAATTCATACATTCAACAAATGCACCAGGCTTCTCTGCAGGCACTGGAGATAGGCCAGTGAACAAAAGAGAGAAAAGTCTCTACCCTCCTGGAACTTAACCTTCTCACAAGGGAATGAGTGATTCACTTTGGATCTTTAGGGAGTCTCAAGCATGCAGTTGTTAAGAAAAAGAGGTTTTGGTTCAAAGTCAGACACACTGGTGGGGGTAAGCAGAGCCTGGAAGAAGGGAAGCCAATTGCAGTACTGCTGGGATGAGGTAAAAAAATGGCTTGGATGTGAGTCACAGCAACATAACAGGAGTGTGTGCAGAAAGCAACGGACAGGACACACACGGGATCTGAGCCATCGAAGGGTAAGGAGGTGGCAAGGATGATGAAAGTTTCCAATCTTGTTAGTTTGCTATGTTGCCTTAAATAGACAGGGGAGTTCTGAAGGGGAAGCTCCTGTGGGTGGTGGGGTTTAGGGTGTGAGATGAGCTAAGTCCAACCTTGGATATAACGCCTTTCAAGAGACTGAAAGGAGTCCAGGTGAAAATATTTCACTCTCGAAGTAAGGATTTAGAGTCAGGTAAAAACCAAACTCCCTTCTTATCTATTATGAATCACACTGTTTGAATAACATAAAACATGATATTCTATCCCCAAATTCCTTTAGGAATCTGCTCCTTCACAACACCATCGGGCAGTTATCCTCCCTCTGCAGCTCCTGAAACACAGTATGCCCCTAAATGATATTTGTGAATTAAACTGCTTAATAGCAAGCAAAATTTTATCAAGACAAAGAGAAAAGAAACGTGCATTTGGAATCAGAAAGGGCTCCATTCAAATGCTTCCACCCTTCCTGCCTCCACTGCTACTTATATGACCATGGGCAGGTTTTTGGCCTGCTTCTTAGTTGCCTAGTGTTTAAAATGGATGATCTCATCCATCCCGCAGGATGCTAGGAGAGCATTAGGTTAAACTAAACACATACAAGTTTCCTGTCCTCCAGCAGACACAGAAGTTAAAGCACTTCTATTATTGATTATTATTATTATCTTTAATACTATGCCCTTTAGATTTTGCCATGATTTCCACCCTCTCACTTTATCCACCTTCTCATTGCTGACATTCCGTCCAGGCGATCCAGCTAGAAGCTGTCCTCTTGGCATGACCTCCCGCCAACCAGCTCTCCTAAAGCCTCCACAGGCCACTAAGCTCCTCTCCGCATGGCTGGCTGGTCCGTCAGTTCAAATCGCCTGATTCAACTGACATCACCACAGCTTGCAAATTCCAAAACCCCTGTTAGTACTTTAGATTTGGTAATGTGTACGCCTGGCCTACACACTGTACCACTGTGTCCTTATTTACATACAACTTGCAGCAGGCAGTGTTTGAAGATGCTTCAGGGTCCAGCGTTCGAAAACACTCTGGAAATAGGTTTTCACATCAATCAAAAAATAAATATGAAAACCGAGAAATCTATGTCTACGTACTGTTTACTTCCAAAAGGTAGCTAAGAACATGGGGGCACAGAGAGAGAAGGATTAGTTATCATGCTCAAGGATGTTAGTTCAGACATATTGATTTCCTTCATCGATGACTAGCCCTCCTTGGTTGAGGCACTGTCCTGGTTGGTGTATACTTTACCTCAGAATCAAATGAATTCTTTCCAAAATCTCATGCATTCTATATGAATGAGTAATAGTGTTTTTGTAACCTTCGCTTTTCTACACTCTACAGTCCACCCCAAGCTACGGCAATTTCTAATAGGAAGGACACATCGGATACTGTGTCTGTGTGTGCGTGTGTGTGTGCGCGTGTGTGTGTGTGTGTGTGTGCACGTGGTGTATAGCAAGTATTACGGATTGAACGTTTGTGACCCCTAAAATTTATATGTTGTAGCCCTAATCTGCGGCTGTTCAGAGGTGGGGTCTTAGGAAGGTAATTAGATTTAGATGAGGTCATGAGGGTGGGGCCCCTAAGATGGGATTAGTGTCCTCATAAGAAAAGGAAGAGACCAGAACATGCACTCCTTCTGCCACGTGCGGACACAGCAAGAAGGTGGCCATCTGCAAACCAGCAAGCAGACCCTCATCAGACACCAAATCAGCTGGCACCTTGATCTTGGACTTCCTGCCTCAAGAGCTGGGAGAAATAAACATTTGTTGCTTAAGCCCTCCAGTTATGGTATTTTGTTATAGCAGCCTAGGCTGACTAGGAAGGACAGCAAGTGAACATATCACAGTCCTGAGAATACAGATCGGGGACAGGTTAGAAAGGAGGAGGGATACCCCCAGATGATGATGAGGGCCAGCATCCATCCCAGAGGAAGTCGCCACAGGCCTGAGGAATTTGCTGTGGTCACCAACAGGGCACCCTGCCACACCGCACCAGAGCCTTGCCCTCATTTTCCGTAGTGAGTCAGTCAGCAAGAGTCCTCTGACAGCACCAGCTTGTTGCCCTGGGATCAGCATTTTAGGTGGGCGTAAGGTCCACCCTCCCTTCCCCCCAGAGGGAGATGGCTTTTTCTCCTCCTAAGGGTTCCAGGCAAACTCACAATGGTGACATTTGTTGAGCAGTGGCTTGAATAAAGGGCGCTCTGAGAGCAAGACGGTAACATGGAGCATAAGCTGGTCTGCCAGGGCACCACGCCCCAGGAATGCTCGGGAGGGACCCGCAGCCTCCCAGGCAAGGAGAGAATTAAGGAAGTCCACAGCAGGGGAGCTGTACCGCAAGGGGTCCTGCAGTTTTCGACCTTGGCAGCCCCATTTGCCAGAACTAACTGAAATGCAGTAAACAAAATATTGCCTAAAAGAGGCTTGTACAAAGAAGCTGGAATAAACCCTTCATTTGGTTCTAAACTACTTTTCTTAAATGCCAGGTAACTTCCAGCACCCCCCTTCCAAAACACAAAACAAAAGCGGAAGAATTTTTACTTCCCCCTTACCCTCCCACCCCCATTCACTATAGAATCAAGATGCTTTTATTTTTACAGTGGTTTTGGGGCTAATCCTCTCAATACTCCTTCGGTCTTGTAAATACAAAAGAAAACACAAACCTCTGATTTTTACATTGCTACAGATATCACTAAAAGACTGGCTTGGATTGGCTCTCTTCGTCTCCCTTTGGGGGTAACCACACTGCTCTGCATGTTACTAATATCGCAACAAAAACCCTGTTGAGTGATTTACCTGGAAGGTTTTGGTGTGAGAATCTGAACACTCTTTTGGTGCCCTAGACCAAAAGTTTTTTGCTCTGTAGACAAGTTTTATCTCCCTCACTCCGAGACCAATTGCAAGAATTCTTCTGGAAAACAGGCCAAGGGACCAGTGACATTTCCCAGACAAGTCACCAGAACCCTGCAGTGAGCACCATCGCTGAGACAAAACGAACACATAAATCTACTTCCCTCAAACATTATCATTTGAGGTATAAAATTGCCTTTCATTCATCGAATTCAGCATTTAAAGTAATACCTAATTAATTCTATAACTGATGCAGATTATACCTTTAATGACTTCCGCTACAGCAGAAAAACCATTGAACAATTTGATTTTGCCACTGCAGACGCTGAGTTTCCTCTTTCACCCCAAACTTCCACATCACGTTAAAAGCCGGGTGTGGTTTTATGGGGGCAGGGGTAGGCCGAGAGGAGACCGGAGGGAAGGGTGGGAGGGAACTTTGCAAGAAGAACCTTCCCGGAGTGCGTTTGTGATGCCGCAGACCCGCGTTTGGCGGTTATAGAGGCCAGGCCGAAGTTTCTTACTAAAGAGAAGTCTGCACATTGGAGCAAAATCAACAGACTTTGGCGAGTTCTTAAGAATTTACGGGCGTCCTAGTCTCCACGCAGGCGAACTGCACACAAGAAAGCGCAGGCCCAGCTCGAAGTTGCGTAAAACTTCCAACAAATGCGCGCGCACGCGCGCGCCCGGGGAGACTTGGGTCAATCTCGTCTAACGGTTTCCCTGAACCGCTAGCAGCCCTCGACCTCGGCGGGACGGCCCGGCGCAATGACTCGCCGCCAGTGACTCAGCGACCCCACCCATCTCCCCCGGGCTTTCCTCGCAGTTCCCGCCGCCCAAAGCCGGACCCAGCCCGTCAGGTCCCCGGAGAGGGCTCTCCAAGACTAGAGGGCGAAGAGAGATGGGGCCCGACCGACGCCCCTTCCGCAGCAAGCGGTGCGCAAGGCTGCGCGGGGGGCTCGAGCCCTGCGTCCCGGGCTGTGCGCGCTCCCACCTCGCGCTCCAATCCCAGACCCTCTTTGTTTCTTTGTCCACGCCTTCCGATCTGCTGGAACCCGCACTCCCCCTCTTCCCGCGGGTCTCCCCACCCACCCGCTCCCTGCGGACCGCAGCCCCGTTGCTGCGCGCCCCTCCCGCGCCGCTCTGGCTCGGTGCCCGGGACCCCTCCGGTCCAGTCCCCGGCGGGTCCCCCCACCACTGAGCGACACCGCCTTTTTCAGCACCCAGAGGTGAGCAGAGCCCGGGCCACCATCAGGAAAGCCCCCGAAATCCCCAGCCCAGCCATGAAGTAACTGAGACTGTACCCAGTCCCCAGGGCGGAGGACGGGGGAGGAGCAAGGCTCCAGGGCGCCCCCGCCCTAACCCCCCGCCCAGCCTTCCCCATTGGTTGGCGCACTCTGCCTCCGGGATGGCAGTGGGAGGGGACCCTGCTTCCTAACCGGCTTATAAAATCTGCGCCCTCGGCGGGGTCCCGTCCTCTGCCACTCTCGCTCCGGGCTCTCCGCTCCAGAGACTCAGCAGCGCTCCCTTTGCCCACACCCACCGCGCCCTCGCGCGCCTCTCCTCCCGGAGCTAGCCCGCGCCACCGCAGCCGCCCAGCCCACCGCCGCCCTCTGCAGTCATGTCCAGCAGGTCCGTGTCCTCGTCCTCCTACCGCAGGATGTTCGGCGGCCCTGGCACCGCGAGCCGGCCGAGCTCCAGCCGGAGCTACGTGACCACGGCCACCCGCACCTACAGCCTGGGCAGCGCGCTGCGCCCCAGCACCAGCCGCAGCCTCTACGCCTCGTCCCCGGGCGGCGTGTACGCCACGCGCTCCGCGGCCATGCGCCTGCGGAGCAGCGTGCCCGGCGTGCGCCTGCTGCAGGACTCGGTGGACTTCTCGCTGGCCGACGCCATCAACACCGAGTTCAAGAACACCCGCACCAACGAGAAGGTGGAGCTGCAGGAGCTGAACGACCGCTTCGCCAACTACATCGACAAGGTGCGCTTCCTGGAGCAGCAGAACAAGATCCTGCTGGCCGAGCTCGAGCAGCTCAAGGGCCAGGGCAAGTCGCGCCTGGGGGACCTCTACGAGGAGGAGATGCGAGAGCTGCGCCGGCAGGTGGACCAACTCACCAACGACAAAGCCCGCGTCGAGGTGGAGCGCGACAACCTGTCCGAGGACATCATGCGTCTCCGGGAGAAGTAAGGAGGCGCCCACGCGGGGCCGCGGGAGGGAAGGAGAGGGGAAGCGGAGCCGCCACGCCCTTGGGGATGTGGCCCGGGCGGCGGCTGCCCGGGGGACAGCGGGGGAGCAGGGCTGTGACTGCTGCGGCGCGGCCCCGCCCTGAACCCAGATCTTGCAAGTTAGCGTTTCCTCTCTAGCCCCACTCATTTGCCCAAGAACGCCTGTCTCAGAAAGTTTCAGATTTCTTAAAACTACCGCTCTGTCTGTCCTCGAAGCCCCTTGCAAACGATGCGTGCGACTTCCCCAAACTTTGAGAAAGTTTCCTGCCCCCCCTTCCCACACCTCCCACGGCGGGCTGCCAGCCACGGGGCCGTGCAGGGAGCGAGACAAAGAGACTGCAGAGTCTCCTCCGGGGTGGGGTGGTGGCGGTCGTCTCGCAGGTCGTGGTGGCAACCGTGATTGCCTTTCCACGCGGTGGCCAAGGCCCCGCTCAAACTAGCCGAGGGCAGCAGCCCCAAAAGCCGCGGTCGCTGGCTGCCCGCGGAGGTGGCGCAGCAGCGCTGGTCTGGCGGCCACGGCCGGGTGTTTGGGTGTGGTCGCCCCGCCCCTGGCGGTTTCCCCGTGCCCCTGTGGTTAACGCGCGCCTGTTTCAGGTTGCAGGAGGAGATGCTTCAGAGGGAGGAAGCCGAGAGCACCCTGCAGTCTTTCAGACAGGTTTGTAGATTCTGTTCCCACTCGCAGCCACCGGACGCCACCCACCCACGCGCCCCACGAGCAGTTCTAAAAGTTGCTTTAACCCAAGTATAAATCGTGCCAAACTTCACGTCTGCGCTCCAAGCCCCCTAGTGGCAGAAAGACCGCAGTTCGGAGCTGCTCCGGACAAAAACCCTTGAATGATCAAACCGTTCTCTAGGACATAAAGGGAAGTCTTTAACTTTTTACTTTGTTTCAAGATTTTTTTTCCAAACAAATCATTTTTTCCGTTTCATTTTTGCAACACGTTGATATTCTGATCTCGAACAGTTACAGTTTGATTTAGATGGCGGTTTGCCAAAGTCAAGTTTTCTGCCTTTTACAAGGCCCCCAAAAGCGCAGTTCTGCCCTGTAGTTTCAAATGTAAAATGTATTGGAGGATAAGAAACTTAGTTTAACTGGACTTAAGCCAGCAAGTTTCTTTTCTTCGCTTCGCTGCAAGTTCTACTGTGGCCCTAAGCTTAGATAGCAGTATCCCTATGCACAACTATTGGCTGAAAGGTATTAATGGTTTCTACAGGCTTCACTGTGGAATGTAGATACAGACATCCTGGCAAGTGGGGCCGTTCTGGCTGGAAAGAATAGGAGTCTTTGTGTTCCCAGAGACGCTTTGCAACAGGCTGCATTCTTACTGACTATGTAATGATGCAAGCACCGTTCTAATTGGACACAAGTATTTGCTAACATCCGTTATCTAATATCTGGCCCAGACTCCAAGTATGTGATGTGAAGACTTCTTAAAGCTACAGTCATACCTCACATGTGGAAAGGCCTTTCTTCTTTGAACCTTTGTATTCTTTAGCATGTCCTCTCCATAAAGCATAAACCTGAAAATGAAGAATGGGGTTTTAAGTAAAAGGTTTTCTTGCTCCAAAGATAGATGGCCTTAAATTATTTTTAAGTTAAAATTGGAATCCCAAAGCAGGAAGAGTCGCCAGCATAGTTGCATTCTCCTGAACACTTACTGGGACGACTATAAAAGCTCCTTCAGACGAACAGTCTAGAATAACATTTTGAGGCAGAAATACATTTACCAAATTAAACACAGCAATGAGTAGTTTATTTTAGTCGTGGGGCATTTCTGATCATCATGTCTGTAGTGTTTTCTACCCCCAGTAGCAACCTCATGTAAAACAATATTAGTATAAATTGTCCCTATTTAGGGATGAGGTAAAACCCCTCACATTCTCTTCGAAGAAGCAGAATGTGACACACTGAACTTTTCTATAGAGTAAATCATCTTGTATATCTTTTGTAGGGTTTAACAGCAAGCAAAAATGAAATTTTTTCTCCAAGGCTGATCTTTTTTTATCACTTACTCCTCACTCATTTTTCCATGAAGGTGATAGAAGCATGTCAATATTTTAAGACTGTAAAGCTATAAACTGTACTCCAAATATAATTGCTTACAAGATAAGAGGTATAAAAATCCTCACGACATTCCCTTCAGGGGAAATTAAATCTTTGGGTTGTAGCAGTTTACAGATTGTGGAAACAGAGAAGGAGACCAGAGCAGCACAAATTTTACACAGTTAACACCGTATGCATTTTGATCAGTCATTCTGAAACAAGCTGAGGAACCAAACTGACACAGAGCTAAGTGAAAAAGATGTGGCCACACCCTTGTGGGATGAGATAGGGGAGTTCCAGGAGAAAAATCTACCAGAGGAAGCAAAGCAAATACAGTTCAGGGTTACACTTCTTGTTCCTTATTTGCCTGAGCTACGCTTGTGCCGGGGCGCATCCTGAATTGGAGTATAAATCTAGCCTTGTAGCTTGAGTGCCAGATGACTTGCTTGGGACCCCAAGGATAAATTTCAAAAGGTTTGAGTAGAGGGGGGGATAAAAGAGCTTACGTACTATCTGCTGACACTTCTGGAGCACTAATTTCTGTTCTGCACGTTCTCACGTACACACGAAGTTGTGAAACCTGACAGACTCCCATCATCCTACTGTTCCATGATGTGAACCCCCCAAAATGCTGTGGCATTGATTTCCTAGATTTAAAAAAGTAATAGAAACTTCACTGATATAATGTGGATTCAATAATAATGGATTGACCGCAGCCTACCATGTTGGCATACACTTATTTATTTATTTTAAAATTGTCTACTGGTCACCTTGAGTACAACTCAGCAGACCGCAATTCAAATTTGTTACTGTAGCATGGGGGTGATTTACAAACTTCTTCGAAGGTTATAAAATTCGTCAGTGCCCTTCTTTATAATAAAGAGACCTAAGGTCATATAGTTCATTTGAAATGAATACATGGGATAGGCCACAGACGTTAGCATCCTCCTTCATGCCCTGTCTTTTCTCTTTTGGAAACAGGATGTTGACAATGCTTCGCTGGCACGTCTGGACCTGGAGCGTAAAGTGGAATCCTTGCAAGAAGAGATTGCCTTTTTGAAGAAACTACATGATGAGGTAAGAGGAGTCACAGTGTGTGAACCATTGTGGGTGAAGCTGCCCCCCGTACTTGGCATGGCTGACCTTCTCCCTTTTCTTTCCTCAGGAAATCCAGGAGCTGCAGGCCCAGATTCAAGAACAGCACGTCCAGATCGATATGGATGTTTCCAAGCCCGACCTCACGGCTGCCCTGCGTGACGTCCGCCAGCAGTACGAGAGCGTGGCCGCCAAGAACCTCCAGGAGGCTGAGGAATGGTACAAGTCCAAGGTGCGAAACGAGCAAGTGTGGCCGGATCGGAAGAAAAGCATTCTTTTCTGAAAACGCTGTACCTGTCTGCGATTCCCAAGCACCTTTTCACTGCCAAGTTTAGCTGGCTTTTCCTCCTGCGCGAGTTTTCTCTCTTGCCACATCCTCCCCGCAACTCACACCCCCTCCGTTAGAATAGCAGACGCCCTTGCCACTGCCCCGCTGTCACCGTACTTCCAGGTGACCCTCTTGCCCTTGACCTCCACCCTTTGAAAACGAGGGAAACAGAGGGAATTTCTACTTGGAAATCTCAACATTGGCCTTCCACCTCATTTCCTTTGGTTTTCAAAACAAATTAGGCGTATCCTGGAACACGTCGCAATTTGAGCTTTGAGTGTAAACGTTGGTTGGTATCATGCCTTGTTTACGTATTTGTCTGTCTGCCATCTTTAAGCCGTCTCCATTATCCGGGCCAGGTAGAACCTCAGAGGACTTGTGGACGAGGCACGTGGGTGACCCAGGTTTCTGCTTCCTCCCTGACAGTTTGCTGACCTCTCCGAGGCTGCTAACCGCAACAACGATGCCCTGCGCCAGGCCAAGCAGGAGTCGAACGAGTACCGTCGGCAGGTGCAGTCCCTCACCTGCGAGGTGGATGCCCTCAAAGGCACCGTGAGTATCACAGCGCAAGAGAGGGCCGGTCACCAGCTTGGACCCGTTTCAGGTGGCCAAGCTCAGGGTGCTATCGGAAGAAAACTTTGCTCAAAGGGAGAGAAATTTACATTTTAGTCCAAAGACTAAAATTAGTTGTCAAGACATTTTCGAAAAGAACTTGGAGATCCCAAGGTTTTAGTTTACCTATATTATTGCTTCCACTAGGAAGGGGACTCGGTACTTGTATTTTCCACTGAAAATGGGAGCGTTCCCCATTTGCTGCTAGGGAAAGGGATTGCAAATGGTCTGGAAATGGTTGGGGGGATAGCTCTGTTTGTTCGTTTGTTTCTGGGAAATAAACAGCCTTTCTCATCTCTCCTGCAGAACGAGTCTCTGGAACGCCAGATGCGTGAAATGGAAGAGAACTTTTCCGTGGAAGCTGCTAACTACCAAGACACTATTGGCCGCCTGCAGGACGAGATTCAGAACATGAAGGAAGAGATGGCTCGTCACCTGCGTGAATACCAAGATCTGCTGAATGTTAAGATGGCTCTCGACATCGAGATTGCCACCTACAGGAAGCTGCTGGAAGGAGAGGAGAGCAGGTGGGGAACGGGGGGGTGGGGGGGGGGGGCTCGTGGGAGTGAATGCCAAGCTGCCCTGTGTGAGGTATTATGCCCCTTGCTTTCCATGCATCATCTCATTTCATCTTCAGAGCCTTGCTTCAAGGTAGCTATTTACCACTTTTTACAGATGAGGACCCTTCAGTTCAGATCTGGAGATCTGAGTTCTTTTGTCCTAGTCAGTTAATCAATATCTGAGCTGGGATTTCAACCTACGATTGATTCTGTGAAAACCGAGAGTCACTCTGTCGTCACACCTCCAGCCCCTTGGAGAAAATGCTTGGAGTAAAATATTTAAATGTACTAATGAGACCGATCATAGGTAGATGCTTCTGAAGCAAATCCCTCACCTGTGGATTGTGAATCTTCTTATTTGATGAAAATACGAAGTGTATAAATGTATTCCTTGTTGTTTTCCGAAAAGGTTACTGTTTTTCTTCATAAACTCTTTCTAGGATTGCTCTGCCTCTTCCAAACTTTTCTTCCCTGAACCTGAGGGGTAAGCATTTGATTCTCCTTTATGAAATATTTTATTTTTTCGGCTGCACTGTGCGGCATGTGGGATCTTAGTTCCCCCACCAGGGATCAGACCCGGGCCCCCTGCAGTGGAAGTACGGAGTCCTAACCACTGGACCGCCAGGGAAGTCCCTACGAAAAATGTTAGCAGCTTGTAACCATTCTGTTTATAAAGCACTCATTTTTAAAATGATACTTGAAAAATGCCATACAAGAGAAAATTCTCTAAGATAGGCATAATTTTCAAACAAGTACTGTCTTACATTTTCTACATCCAGTTAAAGTGAAATCCCATTTTTTTTCCCTCCTGTGGGAGTATACACTGAAGTACTCCGTCTCATCCTGATGGTACAGTGTTGTTAGCCTCTGGGTTTTAAAACAGGTGATAGTCTTTGGAATTATTTTGGGAATAGTGCTTTAAACAATCATGAACAAAATATCATAATTCTTTGGACAAGATCATCTCTTGCCTTTTAAAAAGTTTCATTTTTACTCATTTTGGACCTGTTTTCTTTATTCAGAAACCAATCTGGATTCACTCCCTCTGGTTGACACCCATTCAAAAAGGACACTTCTGATTAAGACGGTTGAAACCAGAGATGGACAGGTTGGTATCTTTAAATCAAAATGGGAGTAATTTCAGACAGGCACTGATGCACTTTTAGATCACTAAGTCTATCTCAGATACAGCTAGCTAGTTTGGGAGGTTTCAGTTTCACTCGTGCCTCCTAAAAAGAGAACAGGTCGACCTCTTCCAGCACTACACACAGCCATCTAATTATTTGGCTCCTAGATGTGAAGGTGGGACAGTAGTCTGCCTTTGTCTAAAATTAGTGATTTCCTTTGGTGCCTGATTTGAAACAGGAGTACCGCTTCCGTAAGTTACTTCCTAAACTAGTTTCATTAGACTGCCTCAGTAGCAGGAATGTTTTGATCCTGGACATAATGGCCTTCCCTGGACACTCCTAGACCCTGTCATGATGTGATACAAGGACATGCCATACGATCGAGTAGTTTCTCATTACCTCTCTGTGCCAGGAAAGAAACGGTCAAAATGTATCGTAATCTTCCCTTGCACATAAAATGTACTAGCTGTACATTTTAATATGTGTTAATTGCTTTTAAACTTTGTTGCCTATGATTGTTACAGCATTCTTCTTCATAAACACAGTATTTTTCAAGTTTACTTTTTTAAGTCATAACATTCTATCAGATACATATTTTGCCTACAGGTGAAGCACGTCTTACACATGTATCTGTCCCTGCTCGCTGTGACCCCTGGTCACGCAGAACCAACGTGATCTTCCAACTTTCACAATAAGTGATATGCCTTTGCTAGGATTTTTCTTTGACATGCTTTATGGGGTAACTTAACCATTGGTATGTAGTATTACATTTGATCCGAGTTCTGTTTTTCTCAACAGGTCATCAACGAAACTTCCCAGCATCACGATGACCTGGAATAAAAACTGCACGTACTCCATGCGGCAAAATACTACCAGTGAGAATAAAAAAGAAATCCGTATCTTAAAGAAACAGCTTTCAAGTGCCTTTCTGCAGTTTTTTCAGGAGTGCAAGATAGATTTGAAATAGGAATAAGCTCTAGTTCTTGAGAACCAACACTCGTAAAAGATTTAGAAAAAAGTTTACAACATAATCTAGTTTACCGAAGACGCCTTGTGCTAGAATACTTTTTAAGAAGTATTTTTGAATACCATTAAAACTGCTTTTTTCCATCACGTATCTGACCAACTTGTTTCTGCTTCAATAAATCTTTGGAAAACTCTTTTGGTGTCTTGCTTATTTGATATCTAAACAATTCTCTAAATTTTATGACAATATATGTTTGGGTTAAATATTTTTTGGTCTTATTGGTCAAATTCCCACAAAATCAAGGTTAGGTTAACTTGAGAAATTCAACTTTATGCTTGAAGCATAGCTCTTAATTTGGTCATTGTAGATAGACCTCGCTTCTTTTCAATCAAGTTATTTTTAAAATTCATAAATAGATGTTATATAATTTGTAGACAAAATGATGATAGGTCTTTTCATAAAATGAATCCAGCTGGGTCCATGTCCATGTGTGATTTCAGTTCTAACAAACAGACCTCCTAAAATTAAAAAAACTGACTAAAATGAAAACTGCATTTTGGTATGTGCAGCAGATACGTGGCACAAACTCCACTACGGGGGTTAAGGTGTAGGGCAACATCCAGGATATAACGGCTGCATCTTCCATTAGCAAGATGCAGAGAAATGGGACAAGTTCATTTAGTTCCAACATGGGAAACTACCCTGCTTTTCTGTGTGTATATCTATACCTGTATGTGATATCTAAATCTATATATCCACCTACAGATATTTTTAAAGAATTGTGCTTTGGGGGAGTGATGTTAGACACAAAATAAAGGAAAATCCTTACCTGTTCATTGGGAGGTGAAATTAACACATGTGAGTCGTGGTAAAATGATGCTAGTCTCTGATCAACTTTCAAAACCTGGAGCAATGAGAATGAAGTGCTGTGGTCATGAAAACCTTCCTATAGGCCACACAATGTGAGCAGAGTTTAGGAAGAGAGAGAAAGTCAAATAAATGAAAGAGGGAGGGTATGGCCTGGAAGCAATAGAGTTGTAATGGCCCAATGCATGTTCTGGAGGGAAATTTCCTTTGAGTAAGAAGTTCCTAGACTTAAGTCCCAATTTCCTGTATTACTAGGATTCCCTCTCCTCCAGGAATGATGTGGTAGGCATTCCTTGTTTTTTGTGTTTTTTTGCGGGGGGGAGCCACGCAGCACCCGGGATCTTAGTTCCCCGACCAGGGATCGAACCTGAGCCCCCTGCAGTGGAAGCATGGAGTCTTAACCACTGGACCGCCAGGGAAGTCCCTCCTTGTAATTTGTAAGTGTGTTTGCATCTACCTCTCGGTAGAGTTGCTCAGGGGAAAGTAAGATGGTTTACACTTCGTTTAACTAAATGCCAGACACTGTGCTAAGTAATATTAGTTGTGATTTGCATCATTTTTGATACTGTGGGTACCACATGAGTAAAGAAAGAACTGGCCCAGGGAAATGACCCCTAGTCAGGGTGATTTACATCCCAGTTTGCATAGGATGGTATTGGTTTATGCTTACTTATTAATAATGCCCCCTTTCAGACTCACAAGTGTACGAATTTGAACAACAGCTTCTATCTGGTCATCTTACCCTTAGCATAATCTTTTTTTTTTTAATTAATTGGAGTCTAGTTGCTTTACAATGTTGTGTTAGTTTCTGCTGCACAGCAAAGTGAATCAGCTCTATGTATACATATATCCCCTTTTTTGGATTTCCTTCCCATTTAGTTCACCACAGAGCACTGAGTACCTACCCTTAGCATAATCTTATAGGAAAGGACATTCCTGCTGAGACTCCTTGAGTGGTCCTGCACCCCACCCTCACTCCACCCCCATATCTGAACACGGATGTGTTAAGTTACATAATCAGTATTGCCAGAGCAAACATCCATCCCGAGGCTTGGGCCCTGAAGAAACTTCTTCTATTTGATTTTCGGGTTTGTTTTTTGTTCTTTGGCCATTTTCACCACATTCCTCTCAGCCTCCCAGTCCTACGACTCCTGTCTCTTCACCTCTACCCTACCTTTGGCTTCGAAGGATCAAGACACTGGCCCCATATTAGTTTTCTTCAAGCACATAACCCTTCATTATTTATTTATTTTTTTTGCATTACTCGGGCCTCTCACTGTTGTGGCCTCTCCCGTTGCGGAGCACAGGCTCCGGACGCACAGGCTCAGCGGCCATGGCTCACGGGCCCAGCCACTCCGTGGCATGTGGGATCTTCCCGGACCGGGGCACGAACCCGTGTCCCCTGCATCGGCAGGCGGACTCTCAACCACTGCGCCACCAGGGAAGCCCAAATGCTTGGTTCTTTTATGTACAACATTAATCCCAGATTAAAAGAGATTAAAAAAAAAAGTAGGGGATGGGGAGAAGAAAACAATGGCATAGAGTGTGAAGTCTCAGAAAAGTTACCAAGGGGACGGTGCAGTCTGTGGAAATAATGTGAAAATTAAGTCCTGCTAAGGTCTCTCACCGTCGTGATATATGGACTAGGTGGCTGGTGACAGAGACAGAGTCTGACTGAGTTACAGCGTGTCTATCGTGAGGTCTGCCTTCCCATGACCAGCCTCTTCTGACAAAGGTGCTGGGAAAGGAACTCTCCTTTCCAAGGCTGTGGGACTAAAGGAGGAGCTGTATGTGGTGATGGGGGACGGGTGGGAGGACATCAGCTTCTCCTGGTCTTTTCCTGAAGAAAACAAGGTTGAAGCAGACCCTATGCCCCAAAGAAGGCTCTCTCCCCAACCTACCAGGCTTCAGCTAAACAAAGGGTCTCTATAAATCCGTTGGGGCTGCCATAACAAAGTACCGCAGACTGGGTGGTTTAAGGAGCAGAAGTTAATCTTCTCATAGCTCTGGAGGCTGGAAGTCCAAAATCAAGGTGCTGACAGGGTTGGTTTCTCCTGAGGCCTCTCCCCTTAGGTAACCTCTTCTTGTAAGGAAACCAGTCATATTGGATTAGGTCAAATGACCTCACTGTACCTTAATCACCTCTTTAAAGACCCCATGTATTTCCAAATACAGTCACATTCTGAGTTAAGACTCAACACACGGGTGTGGGAAGGGGGTATGGGGGGCATGGGGGCAAGGGACACAAATTCAGCCCACAACAGTAGTCATAGTTAAACATTTGGAGAACATTCTCCTTGTCTGTACTTGAACTAGGTCTGTGATGGAGATTTTCAAAAGGCCGTAAGTTTGCAAAGTCACTGAAGGTTAATACGCTGCTTAAAGGTTTGTGGCCATTCGTGACTGGTCAACTTCTCCGTTTTCTTAAATCCCCTCTCAAGGTAGAGAACAGTTTTGAGACAAATGCTCTGGAGACTTTCTCTACACAGCTACCCTGTAAGGCAAGTATTTCTTTTAGGGCACAGTAGGAGGTGAGGAGACAGCCATGGAAGGTTCTGGGAGGGTCACAGGCTGCTCTCAGATGAAGATTTTCCGCGGTCCAAGAAGACTAGTCTAAACATTCGAGTTCCCTGTATGTATCAGGCACTGTGCTGGGTGTTGGCTGGACAACCACAGTCTGCTCCTTTACTGAGTTTATAATCTACCAGTCTCGTTGGGGAAGAACAGTGCTATGGACTGAACGTTTGTGTCCCCCTCCAATTCATATGTTGAAACCCTAACCCCCAATGTGATGGCATTAGGAGGTGCAGCCCTCATGAATGGGATTAGTGCCCTTTAAAAAGACACAGAGAACCTGCTTTCCCTCTGCTCTGCTCTCTGCCCTGGGAGGATACCACGAGAAGCCTACAAAGAGAAGCAGGCTCTCAGCGGACACCGGATCTGCTGGCGCCTTGATCTTGGACTTCCAGCCTCCAGAACTGTGAGAAGTAAATTTCTGTTGTTAAAGCCCCCCAGTCCACGGTATTCTGTTACAGCAGCCTGGACTAAGGCAAACAGGGGATGTTGTGTATGAGGTGTTGGAGGCATCTTACTTCCCAAATGTTGCAAAGAGGCTACACAGGTCACTTCAGGTCAATTCAGCTCTACTCAGGCTGACCTAAGGTGGAGAAAGTTCCTGTTCTGTCCTTGGCATTCAGACCGTGGCTTCTAGTCCTGACGATGATCAGAATTCAATAATGGGCCTCTGTCTCTCCAGAATATGAAATTCTCTCTATATTTTCCTGTATTTTATCACATTAATTGTAATTATTTCTTTTAAAAAAATATTTATTTTATTTTTAATTTTTTAAAATTAATTAATTTATTATTTTTTTGGCTGTGTCGGTTCTTAGTTGAGGTACACGGGATCTTTGTTGCAGCATGCAAGATCTTTCGTTGCAGTGCGCAGGCTTCTCTCTAGCTGTGGTGTGTGGGTTTTTCTCTCTCTAGTTGTGGTGCGTGGGCTCCAGAGCGCATGGGCTCTGTAGTCTGCGGCCCGCAGGCTTTCATCTGAGGCATGTGGGCTCAGTAGTTGTGGTGCGCGGGCTTAGTTGCCTGGTGGCATGTGGGATTTTAGTTCCCAGGCCCAGGATCAAACCCAAGTCCCCTGCGTTGGAAGGTGGATTCTTTACTGCTGGACCACCAGGGAAGTCCCTATTATTTCTTAATGTTTGTTTAAAGGTCTTTGTCTGCTCATGTCAATATGTGAATCATGTGTGAATTTGTTTATAGTGTCTGTTTTCTCTTTTGGTTTTTGATTATTTGGTCCTTTTTTTTTTTAGCACACTTCATAGTTCTTTACTGCATGCTGAACATTTTAAATGAATGCTTGTTTAGGCTCTGGGCAATGTCTTCATTCTCTAAAAAGGAAGAATAATTTTCTTTTTACAGGCAAATTGAGTACCAGTGGGTCACCTTGATCCTGGTAAGGGTTAGTTACAGTTCTTGTTAGGTCTTGTCTATTTTAACTCCATTATCTTAGTACTGGTCTTCACCTTTCAAATGTGTTCCTTAGCCCCAGGATAGGACATTTCTGGATCTCAGCTATGGCCTGGATGCATTTATCGAAGCCCTTCCACTTCGGCAGACACTCTAGCCTGCTCAGCTTTTAGTCTGTTTGCTACTATTTTCTGCTGGGTTTCCTGGAGTTTCACACTGAATATATACAGCACAGGAGATGGCCAACAATTTGGATGTTTCTCTGTCAACTTAGCCTAGGAAGAACACCATTTTATGTTGAGCTCTCTCCCCCATTTAGAAACTGCCCTCATGGGAAAAACCAAGCGAATGTGGATTTCACCTTGGAGTCTTTGCTTCTCCGAAGGAATATAGCCCTTAATCTCCATTCTTGACTGTACTGGTTGCTCTCAAAATAATTACACCGTTGTGTGCATGTTTGTGTCTGCTCGCGCGCATGTGTGTGTGCTCCAGCTATTATAGTTATTTTCATGGAGTACACAGGTATTCAGTTATCAATTACCACTATGAACCATACAATTATAAAACTCAGCAGCTTAGAACAACAATTTATGATTCTGTGGGTTGACCAGACTCAGCTGGGGAGCCTTTACTTGGGATCATTCATGCAGTTGCTGTCAGGCGGTAGCTCAGGCTGGGGTCCTCTGAAGCCTTCACTGGACTTGACAAAGAAGATGACTTCTTCATTCTTAAGTCTCTTTCCTCAGTGTTCTTTGCCTTCTTTCACGTTCCAGATATTGTCTCATAATCCATGCCTTAGGTTTCTCGCAGCGTGGTCTGAGGATAGTTATACTTCTTACAGTGTGACCCACGGCTAAGAGGCAGGAAGCAGAAATATCCAGGTTTGATAAGGGCTATGTCTGTAAATAACACAGCGTAATTTCCACGCATTCCATCCATCAAACCGGCCACAGAGGCCACCCAAATTCAAGGGTGGAGAATTAGACTCTACCTCTCCACGTGGAAGTGGCAAGGTCACATTACAGAAGAGCATGTGGGAATGAGAGCGAACGTTGTGGCCATCTTTGGAAAATACACATTGCCACAGAGGCTGAGATCAAAAGTCCCAATCAAAACTGACTTAAGACTATAAAAAAAACCTGAATAGTCTTTCTTAAAAGAAAATATCAAGAACGGGGGACTCCCCCGGCAGTCCAGTGGTTAAGACTTTGCCTTCCAATACAGGGGGTGCGGGTTCGATCCCTGGTCAGGGAGCTAAGATGCCACATGCCTCGCAGCCAGAAAACCAAAACATAAAATGGAAGGAATATTGTAACAAATTCAGTAAAGACTTTAAAAATGGTCCACGTCGGATAGACCTAGAGTCTGTCATACAGAGTGAAGTAAGTCAGAAAGAAAAAGACAAATACCGTATGCTAACACATATATATGGAATTTAAGAAAAAAAAATGTCATGAAGAACCTAGGGGTAAGACAGGAATAAAGACACAGACCTACTGGAGAATGGAGTTGAGGATATGGGGAGGGGGAAGGGTGAGCTGTGACAGGGCGAGAGAGAGTCATGGACATATACACACTAACAAACGTAAGGTAGATAGCTAGTGGGAAGCAGCTGCATGGCACAGGGATATCGGCTCGGTGCTTTGTGACCGCCTGGAGGGGTGGGATAGGGAGGGTGGGAGGGAGGGAGACGCAAGAGGGAAGAGATATGGGAACATATGTATATGTATAACTGATTCACTTTGTTATAAAGCGGAAACTAACACACCATTGTAAAGCAATTATACCCCAATAAAGATGTTAAAAAAAAAAATGGTCCATGTCAAAAAAAAAAGAAAATATCAAGAACAGATATCCCAACAGTTAAATTCCACCAAATATGGAATGTACACATTCCAAATCATCACAAACATTTTCAAATCATAAAAATGAGAGAACCTTTTCTAACTCATTATATGAAGAAAGCATAACCTTACTCCCCAAACGAGACAAGGACCCAGCAGGAGATGAACACGGCAGGTCAATGCTCTTCACGGATAGAGATGCAAATACCCTCACAAAACATCAGCACACCAACTTGTGTGGCTGAGGTT
Organism: Pseudorca crassidens; assembly: GCF_039906515.1. Taxonomy (NCBI): domain Eukaryota; kingdom Metazoa; phylum Chordata; class Mammalia; order Artiodactyla; family Delphinidae; genus Pseudorca; species Pseudorca crassidens. The sequence continues at coordinate 193,659,119 of NC_090296.1, forward strand.
CTCTGAACAGCAAAAGATGGAGTTAGATGCACAAGAGATTTATTTTGATGTATGAATGGGAAGACATAGGAAGAGACAGGTGAGCCTTTAGGCTGCAGTATAGGTCTGACACCAGTGAAAGGAGAGAGGGAAGGACGGAATCGTAGGAGTAGCCTCAGACTGCAGTGTTGATTTACGAAAGTTTCAGCAAAGCCTATGGAAGTTCCTCAAGTCAGTGGCTGGTTAGAAGAGTCCCATGTCCCACAGGAATGGGTCAGTACTACAATCTTTACCGCGTTCAGTCACTGGTTTGGGAGCATCCCAGGGGAAGTGTGTCCTTGACCCAAATGTGGTGGTGAATCCAGAGGGTTGACAGTAGGGCCATGAGTCAATTATGTTTCCTGAAACAGGAGATTTAAGTGATGTATCTTCCTTATCACGACACAAATCAAGCAATATATTTAAAAACAATACTTATGTATTCTAAACATATAAGAATAATAAATGTTGCATATAGCTCAGGGATACAAGAGTATTTTAATATTAAAACTGATTAACATAATTTAACATTCTGACATATGAAAGGAGAAAACCATATGATTCACTTAATAGACACAGAAAAAAGTTTCATAAAAGTCAACACCTAATTAATATAAAAACTTTTAGAAGAATCAGAATATAGAGGGACTTCCCTGGTGGCATCGTGGTGAAGAATCTGCCTGCCAATGCAGGGGGCATGGGTTCAATCCCTGGTCTGGGAAGATCCCACATGCCACGGAGCAACCACTGAGCCTGTGCTCTAGAGCCCGCGAGCCACAACTACTGAAGCCTGCACACCTAGAGCCTGTGCTCCACAACAGGAGAAGCCACCACAATGAGAAGCCTGTGCACCGCAACCAAGAGTAGTCCCCGCCCGCCGCAACTAGAGAAAGCCCGCGCAGCGATGAAAGGTATTTATTTATTCTTAAATAAATTTAAGAAAATAGAGAATATTTCTTAACTCAATATGAGGTAGCTATAAGAAAGCAAAAGTAAACATAAAAAACGATGGCGAAATAATATAATTATTCCCTTTAAGATCAAGAAAAACAGGGATACCCACTATCCCTGCTCCTATTCAATACTGTACTACAGGGAAAAAGAATTTAAAACAGCAATAGAAAGAAAAGATAAAACTGTCATTAATTGCAAATAATATAATTGCTTATTTGGAAAACCCAAAACTATCTACAGATAAATTATGTGCAAAGAAAAGCAAAGGGTTGAGAAGAAATAAGATACTCTTTTAGATAAAATAAACACCACATTGGAAAGACATGTCTTACCAGATAGGGCTATAGTAAAATACAATAGCGTAGTATTGGTGTAGAGATAGACATCAGGAGAATACACAGTAAGTCCCCTACATACGAACGAGCTCTGTTCCGAGAATGCATTCTTAAGTCCAATTTGTTTGTAAGTCCAACAAAGTCAGCCTAGATACCCAACTAACACAATCAGCTATATAGTACTGTACTGTAATAGGTTTATAATACTTTTCACACAAATAATACATAAAAAACAAACACAAAAAATAAAGAAAACATTTTTAATCTTACAGTACAGTACCTTGAAAGGTACAATAGTACAGTACAAAAGCCGGCATCCAGGGGCTGGCATCGAGTGAACAGGCAGACACGTGAACTAACTTACGTGACTGGACATGTGAACACAGCACGTTTGCAACTGAAAGTTCGCAACTTGAAGGTTAGTATGTAGGGGACTTATTGTTATATAGAGTACCCCCAAATAAACCCATGGATCTTAGTTTGGGCTGCTATAACAAAATATCATAGACTGAGTGTCTTCAACAACAAACGTTTACGTCTCACAGTTTGGGAGGCTGAGAAGTCCAAGATCAAGGTGCTGGTAGATTTGGTGTCTGGTAAGAGCCCACTTCCTGGTTTGCAGATGGCCGTCTTCTTCCTTTGTCCTCATATGGCAGAGAGAGAGAGAGAGAGATTGAAAGCTAGCTCTCTGGTTGCTTCTTATAAGGGCACTAGTCCCACTGTGAGGGCCCCATCCTTATCACCTCATCTAACCCTAATTACCTCCAAAGGCCCCTCCAAATACCTTCACATTGGGGTTTAGGGCTTTCAACCTATGAATTTTGAGGGGACACATTCAGTTCATAACACCAAGTATATGGAAATTTGCTTTATGATAGAGTGAGCACTGTTCTAACATACATTAATTGGAAAATCATCTCTTTTTTTTGTGGTACGCGAGCCTCTCACTGCTGTGGCCTCTCCCGTCGCGGAGCACAGGCTCCGGATGCGCAGGCCCAGCGACCACGGCTCACGGGCCCAGCCGCTCCGCGGCATGCGGGATCCTCCCGGGGCACGAACCCGTGTCCCCTGCATTGGCAGGCGGACTCCCAACCACTACGCCACCGGGGAAGCCCTGGAAAATCATCTTGAGAAGGACCCTTGAAGGGGAGATGCACCATTGTATATCCAAAACTTTTTCTGAAGCCTTTCTGTAATAGAGACCCAATCTTCCCTTTCAGCTATTGCCTTCCTGAACTTGAAGCAATGAATATCTCCTTGAGGAAAAGAGATGATAACTGGATGGTTTTAATGTCCCTTTATGAGCTGTCAAAGATTTCTTTGACACTTCACAAATTCTATACCTAACAGTTCACTGTCTATGAACAAAATTAATTTTTTAAATTTAATTTTTATTTTATATTGGACTATAGTTGATTTACAATGTTGTGTTAGTTTCAGGTGTACAGCAAAGTGGTTCAGTTATACATATTCATATATCCATTCTTTTTTCAGATTCTTTTCCCATTTAGATTATTACAGAATATTGAATAGAGTTCCCTGGGCTATACAGTAGGTCCTTGTTTTTAGATTTTTTTAGATTCCACATATAAGTGATATCACATGATATTCGTCTCTCTCTGTCTGACTTACTTCATTTAGCATGATAATCTCTAGGTCCATCCATGTTGCTGCAGAGGGCATTATTTCATTCTTTTTTATGACTGAGTAATATTCCATTGTATATATAGACCACATCTTCTTTCTCCATTCATTTGTTGATGGACACTTAGGTTGCTTCCATGTCTTGGCTATCGTAAATAATGCTGCTATGAACACAGGGATGCATGTATCTTTTTGAATGATAGTTTTGTCTGGATATGTGTCCAGGAGTGGGATTGCTTGATCATATGGAAACTCTATTTTTAGTTTTTTAAGGCACCTCCATACTGTCCTCCATAGTAGCTGCACCGAGAAGCACGCATTTTAAGGGCAGAGGACCCGCAAAGCTATAACATGGCCCGGATGTACTAACCAGAATCCGCAGTAGCTAGATTACCTTTGGTAAATGGGTGTCCACACCATTGGTCACGTGTGTAGCCTCTGAGTCTGCCACTGTGGCCACTCCACAGCCACTCCACACTCCACAGCCACAATGACTATTGTTCCAGTTCTAAGACAGAGGTTAACGATGGCTGGCTAATGTCAGTTGCAGAGTCATTCTGTCTACTTGGTATGTTTGGTGTCTCTCCTGTACTGGGATGTGTTCTGGTTGGCGTTAATTGATACAAAAATCTTCACACCGTGCATCTCCCACATTCCTGTCCATATGCTTCTACCCCAGCCCTCCTTGTGTCTAACAGTCCCGTCCTTTTCTTTCCAGGGACTTGGCCAGCCTGCCGCGCTGGGGGTCTCAGCCCAGGAATCTCTACACAGTCTCATCTCGGGCTGCTTCACCTTCTATGCCGGGTGCATCACTTGCACCCCTGCTCATTAGGAAGATCTTTGCCCTCCCCACTAGCTTTCAAGGCCACGCCTGAACGTGGCTGCAGTAGAGCACCAAGGAGTTCAGCGCCTGCCCACGCACTGAGCCAACCCGTCTGCACACCAAGTGCAAGTTTTTGCTGGTTGTGTGGCACCTCGCCCCCAGATGGCCACAGGTGAGCAGGGGAAGGCCTACTAATACAAGCACAGATGGTGACGTGGGTGTGCGGGCTGCCAGCTCCTGCAGCTTGCCTGTGCTCTCCTGTTCCTGCTCGACCCTGGATGTACCATTTCCAGCTCTTCTAGGGTCCATGATGAGAAGACGTAATTCTCCATTGCACATGCAATGGCCTTCCTTTAGAACACAGGGGTCTGTGTAGTAGTTCTCCCACCAGGGCTCTCCATAAACTACAGCCTCCTCCAACACGAGAGAGTCGGCTGGATTTCAGGGCCAGAGCTTCAAGGCTCTTGTACCACGGTCTGGTGGTACCTGCTGCGGAGCCTCTTCCTGCTGTGGGCTCCACAAAGCCGGCAGCCTTGTGTGTTACCTGGTGTCTGGACCACAGCAGCATTCCCATGTGGAATATGTCTCAATGATCCAAGGAAATCTAACAGGTAATGCGCCCTCTTCTTCCGGAAAAAAGATGCAAGATGCAGTAACAGCTCTTCACTTTGGAGGGAATATCCAGGCTTGTCCCTGACCACTGGAGCCCACCGCTTTACTGAAACGGCAGGTCCCTGACTCTGACAGGGTTTACCCCCCGCCCTCCGGAGCGCACACTTCTTACCAAGGTCTCCAGTGTACCGGCCACGCCTTCCTTTCCTGGCCCGATCAGCATGGCGGCACTGATGTAGGGGGTCCATGCGATGGTCCTAGGGATCTCCAGGTCTCTTTGGATTACATCATGACTGAGGGTGGGAGACTGCATAGAAGCCTGGAGCCAAACTGTAAATGACTGCTCCTGTCCATTCCATATGAATGCAAATTGTTTCTGATAAGAATAGAAAATAGCCCCACCACGCTTGGGTCAAATCAAAGGCTGCATGCCATTTCCCTGAGGCATTTATTAACCTGCTCTAGCAACAATGCAGCATCCAGTACAGTAGATGAAACTGGGGGTGCTACTTAGCTGAGCAAGCAGTAGTCTTTAGTCATCTTCCCGGATCCAGCGAGTTTCTGCAGGGCTCATACTGGTAAATTAAATGGAGATATGCTAGAAACCACCACCACTGTATTCTTTTGGTTTTAAATGGTTGCATTTACGTTTGCCAGCCCCCTGGGATACGACATCGTTTGTGATTTAATATCTTGACTGGGAGGGTGGAGAGGGGTAGTTTCCATCTGGCCTTTCCTAACCATGACAGCTGTCACCTCGTACACCACAGTCCCAAGGTGACTACTCTAACTGTCATGTATGTCCATTTCCATTACACACTCAGGGGCTGGGAGAACGACCAGTGGGTGATTCTTGTAGACACAGTGGACCCACTGTGAGCTGGACTTTATCCAGGACTTTATGCATCTCCTGGACCCCATAATCCTCCATTCCAGCAAGGAGGCCATGGAATTGTCAATGCACGCCGTGTCCAAAAGCCCTCAAGAAGTCTGGTTAGTCCTCTTCCCCCGGAGTACAGTCACTCAAGTAAACGACTGCACGTCCTTTTAGAGGAAGGACTTGCGGACAATTGCACGAATTACCGCTGAAGCATCTCAGGGTTCTTTCTCTAGGGACCCGGCCACCTCTAGAGTCAAAGTGTTCTAGATCTGAACGTTGGCTCCGTCCTTACGTCTGTTAACAAACCCAGCTCTGTGTCTGTCTCACAGAGCCCTGGCCGGCAGATTCATCTTACCACCTGTTTTCTCTGACCACTCCTGGTCCCAACTGTGTCTGTTCAGGTCTTCTAAGAAGCAGAAGCCAAAAAGGAATCGCTATACAAAAGATTTGTTGGATGAGGGACTTTCCTGGTGTTCCAGTGGTTAAGACTCAGCACTTCCATCGCAGGGGGCGTGGGTTCAGTCCCTGGTCGGGAAACTAAGATAGCACATGCCACACAGCGTGGAACACAACGTTATTAAACAAATAAATAAATAAATAAAATAAGACATTGTAAAAAAAAAGATTTGTTGGATGAAATACCTATGAAGGACAAAGGGAGCTATAGAAGTAGGGAGGGAGAAGCTTCAGACCACAGGGCAGGTCTGACATCTGTGAAAGGAGAGAGGGAAGGAAGAATTGGATAAGAAGAGGCTCAGATTACAGTTCTGCTCTAAGAAAATTCTTGGCCAGACCAATGGGGAGTCTTGAACAAAAGGCATCCTTTCGAGAAATCTTGCATCCAACAAATGGTCCTATTCTAGCGCACACGCTATGCTCAGTCGTTGGCTGGGAATGGTCTCATGGCAGCACTGATTGAGAATGAATGGAGAGGTAGACCCCAAAAAGTGCCAGTTGGAGACAGTCAACGAGCTACATTCCACAGTGGCTTCTCTCGAAGGGAGTTTTGACCCATTGCGGTCACCCCACCCAGGACCACACAGCAATTCTTGTTAAAGGATATTTCCTTAGAGGCAACATAACCTGCAGAGATTCCTCTCACCCTCCAATGAGGAGAAATGATTACATTATTAGACAGAGCAGTGTCTGCCCCTCTTTCATTCTCTTGTTTTTCAGACGGTGTCCTGGCTCTGTGTGCATTTGAGAAAAGAAACCCATCACTTACTCATCCATCTCCTGATGGCCTCTCTTTAGCTACATGAGGGCCCTGCTCAAGTTTTTAAATGATTATTCTCCTTTAAGATCACCTCCTCAAAGAGACTTAACTTTCTTTCCTTAACTTCACTTTCCGTTCCTTTACCATATTTTTCTCCACAACACTTATTATTGTCTATAATGTTATTCTGTATTTGTGTGTTTGTTGTTCAGTTTTCTGTGTCCCCTGTTTGAATGTAAACTCCATGACAGATGGGACCCCCTTTGTCTTGTTCACTGTCATATCTTTAGTACTCAGCACACACATGACTGACACACAGTACATGCTTAATATATGACGATTAAATGAGTACGTCAGATCTTAGGCAGACCAACCTCCCCAGACACATCTAAAACTAGTCCCTGGAGTAGGGGATGGGGACAGAGAAAAGATGGTTTTTTCCAGTTGTATTATGGAGATCTCACAATAATGTCATAATAAATCAAGGATCATCATACCCATTTTGCAGATGAGTAAACTGAGGTTATACAGACGTTAAGTAATACAAAGTCATCCAGCCAGTAAATTATGAAGGTGGGATTTGAATCCAAATCCAAAGTGTGCGCTCTCAGCCGCTATAGAATACTAAGAACAACAACAAAAGCCCAAAACCTAGCTTGTAAATAGGTGAGTTCTGAGAAACACTAGACTAGCTCCACTTCCAAACTTCTTGAACAGAATGACTCTCACCATCAATTTGATACATAATAGCTAAATCACAAAAGAGGAGTCATGAAATAACCCTAAAGCACTTCGAAATTTGCCAACGAACAGCTGATTACGTCCTCTTTTGCAAAGTGAACTAAAACTGTTTACTTACCAGGCCTCAGAAGGGCTTAAATGTTCCACACAGAATATCGAAAATCCAGAGAATCACTGAGTCATTACCTGGTGCCAGACTGAATGCTTCAGCGTATTTTCCTGGTATTCTAACCTGTCTAGCACCTAATGACTCAGTTACTCTTATTTAATCTCTCTCAGGATTTTTTCCTTACCAAGAAGCTACAAATAACCTCCATGGTCAGTGAAGTTAGTCTCTTCAGATACCTGTCAAATGATTTTTTTGTGGTTAATCTAAAGCAAAGGTTAGAAAAAAGGATCCATCTCATTCTGGAAAGCAAACAAGAAAAAGCCCTCAGCTGGGAAGAGTCTAATTGTTCTTAGCACACCCCCTGCTGGCAGGACCATGAAAAAGCCACACAAATCAAACAGCAGCTTCTAAAATCAAATGCGCGTCAACCTAAATTTTCAGTCTTCTGTTAACCTGATAAATTATTCAGCCTTCTTACACATTTAATAAAGCTCTGAAAACAGGTCCCAGAAAACATTTGCAAATAAAATATAATTTGAGAAATAAATAAAGCCTTGGTAGGAGGCTATGCTCTTACCCGAGGTGACTCTGATGAAGTACACAAAGTGGGCCACCTGTCCTGCTGATTTCTGAGTTGTTTTCTTCAAGGGGCAGTTCTTTTTGGCTTGGCAGTGAACATGGCGGTAGTTGCTTAATTCCTGGAGAGTGGGGTGTGTTTGATTCACAAGCCAGAGGCCTGATGAAATCTGGCTTTGGTAACCTCCAACGTCTTTTCCCAACTTCTTCACAGAAAGATCTCCTTGGGAGAAAATCCTTTATTTGAATCTTTTTCCATAAAAAAGGTGTGTGTGTGTGTGTGTGTGTGTGTGTGTGTGTGAGAGAGAGAGAGAGAGAGAGAGAGAGAGAGAGAGAGAAAGAGAGAGAGAGAGAGAGAGGAATAGAGAAAATTGCTTCTGGCTCATTAACGCCTTTGAAGACACTAGGCTAAGAAGACTGCTCCAACTACGTGAAAATGTAAAAACAAGCTAGCAAACAAGCAACAACAACAACAAAACCCATCTATTCTTCAAGACAATTGATTGCTGACAGAGAACAGCAGGGCAAATACCTAAATGGCCATCGTGGTGCCCAAAGACATACTGACATCTACTGGTAGGTCTAGAAATCACAGGGCTTTCCCAAGGGCCACACTGAGCTGTATGGAATTGGATGGATTAATATCTACTGGACACAGCTCAGAACTATTCTAAGTAAAAGATGAATTTATTATGACCATCAAGACTATTTCTGAATTTTTCTATTATTTATTAAAGTCCTTTTATCTACCAGCTAGATAGAAACCCCTATACTTGAAACATCAAGCTAAAGAGAAGCCCAGCCAGGAGTCAAATGAACCAAACCCCTTTCCATCTTTTCATGATCCCAAAACATACCTCTTCAAAAACTGTGCTTCAAAGAGCACCAAGAACAGCGGGAATATTGCTCAGTTGGAAGATACATCTGCGTTCAAATCCAGGCACCTCCATTTGGCTTTGTCATTTCTACCAGTTTACCTAATCTCTCCGAATCTCAATCTTCCCAGCTGAAAAAGAGGATTAAGAACGCCTACCTGGAATGACAACTAGAGGCAATTAACACGAAGTGCCTCGCTCGCATTAAATACTCAATAATGGAGATGTTATCATATTTTAAGAACAGGAAACTCTCTGGGGCCATTTGGCTCCTGATTGACCAAGCTGCAATTTGGGAGAGCGCTTCTCATACTTTAACTTGCACACGAATCGTCAGGAATTCTTGCTGAAACGAAGGTTCTGATTCAATCCGTCAGGAGCAGGGCCTGAGATACCGAATTTCTAGCGCGCTCCCAGGTGATGGTGCAGCTGGTCCAGGACGCTACAGAGTAGCAAGGATCTATGGGGTCTACCGCCCTCTGGTGGTCAGGAGTTTTGAGACCGCCTCTATTGATTGCCTTCTTCTCTGAAGGAATTTCTTTTTTTTTAATTGAAGCATCGTTGATTTGCAATATTGTGTTAGTTTTAGGTGTACAGCAAACTGATTCAGTATTTTTGCAGATTTTACTCCATTACATGTAATTACAAAATAATGGGTATAATTCTCTGTGCTATACACTATATCCTTGTTGCTTATCTATTTTATCTGTCCTAGTAGTTCATATCTGTTAATCCCATACCCCTAATTTGTCCCTCTGCCTTTCCCTCTTCCCTTCGGTAAACCTAGGTTTGTCTTCTATGTCTGTGAGCCTGTTTTGTATATACATTCAGTTGTATTATTTTTAGATTTCACATATGTGATATCATATATTTGTCTATCTCTGACTCATTACACTAAGCATAATGTTCCCTAAGTCCATCCACACTGCTGCAAATGGCATTATTTCACTTTTTTATGGCAGAGTAATATTCCACTGTGTAAATATACCACATCTTCTTAATCCACCAATCGTCTGTTGATGGGCACTTGCATTGCTTCCATGTCTTGGCTATTGTAAATAATGCTGCTCTGAACACTGGGGTGCATGTATCTTTTTGAATTCGTGTTTTCATTTTTTCTAGATGTATATTCAGGAGTGAAATTGCTGGGTCTTATGGTAGCTCTGTTTTCAGTTTTTTGAGGCACCTCCATACTGTTCTCCATAGTGGCTGCACCAACTTACATTCCCACCAACAGTATATGAGGGTTCCCTTTTCTCCACACCTTCTCCAGCATTTATCTGTGTTCTTCTTGACGATGGCCATTCTGACCAGTGTGAGGTGATACATCATTGTAGTTTTGATTTGCATTTCTCTAACAATTAGCAATGTTGAGTATCTTTTCACATGCCTGTTAGCCACCTGTATGTCTTCTTTGGAAAAATGTCTATTCAAGTCTTCTGCCTGTTTTTTTGATTGGGTTTTTTTGATACTGAGTTGTATGAGCTGTTTGTATATTTTGGATATTATCGCCTTGTCAACTGCATCGCTTGCAAATATTTTCTCCCATTTTGTAGGCTGTCTTTTTGTTTTGTTGATGGTTTCCTTTGCTGTGCAAAAGCTCTTTAGTTTAATTAGGTCCCGTTTGTTTATTTTTGCTTTTATTTCTTTTGCCTTAGGAGACGGAGCCAAGAAAATATTACTATGATTTATGTCAGAGAGTGTTCTGCCTATATTCTCTTCTCGGAGTTTTATGGTTTCGGGTCTTACATTTAGGTCTTTAAACCATTTGGAGTTTATTTTCATATATGGTGGGAGGGAATTCCAATACATGGACAGAGTGCCTTGAAGTACTCTGGATGGAGATGCAGTTGGCTGATGTAGAAAAACTCAACACTTCATCCTCACGCCTTTCCAGTTTATGGATTTCACTTCTCGTAAGAGAGACAAGGCATTTGCTTCTGATCAAATTACCCCCATAAGAGGGGTTTGGCAAATCAAAGCCCAGCAGTTAATTTGTTATGTTGCAATTCTGGGCTTTCTGCAGAATCTGGCCTCAGTGAGTCATTCAGGTCATGGGCCTTGGAGTCACAAAGGAGTTTGCATCCTGGCTTTGCCATCTGCAAGGTCTCGGTCAAGTTCCGAAACTTGTCTAAGCTGTAGTTTTCTCAGAGTGTACTGTGAAAGTTAAAAGAGATAATACGGATACGACTGTAGCACATACACCGCTCAATAAATGATAGTGTTATTATTGTTTTCATGACAAAATTGCACAGCTGACATTTCCTCTTGTTTCTTAAATATAGTGCTGCCACTATGGGGAAGTGGATGTTAGAAAAGTCAGTGGGACATCACAGAATGAGGTTTTGGAGAAAGTAAGACGCTGGTTTAAATCCCAGTTCCACCACCAGCTGGGATAAGTTCCAGCAACGTAATATAACATCTCTGGGCCTCAGGGTCCAACTGCACAATAGGCAATTATAGTTTACTTGGGTGGTCTGAGAATTAGAGATGTTAGTTGAGTTAGTTTATTATACATAATAAAATGCCCTTAAAAGCAACTGTTACTAATATCAACGAGAAAAACACCGTATTCTGAATCAGAAGACTTGGGTTCTAGAATTCCTCATTTTTCTGACCTTCCTACCTCAATACACAGCATTTTAGTCAAAGCAATGAATATCCCTGGGCTAGTAAACTACAGATGCAGACAGGAATTGTGGCCCTACCTGTTGGTTACAAGGTAACTGTGTGAATCAGGTTTTTTTAAATTATTTTTATTTTAACCAGTTAATTAATGTAACCCATTAAATTGTATTTTAAAATATTTTTAGTCCCGTGCCATTTTTTAAAGTACACAGAATACCTTCCTTATGTATTATCACAATTATTTTGTACAACAATGTCATAAGGATGGGTATATTTGCATTTTCTACAGATAGAAGAACAGCGGTTCAGAAAGATAAAGTAGCTTGTTTGAGACCGTGGAGTTGGCAAATAAACAAATAAATAAATAAACTCAGGTGTCCTTACTCTCTCCGAAATGATACTAGAGATTTTGGGAAGCAGAAAGTACTATTTAAGTGAGCTCATGAAAATGCTTCATGTTTTCGCCACCAAAATTGCAACCTAACATTGGATGGTTGTGACTTTTGATCACCACGACCAACTGATGAAGGTACTGTTGGTGGCCTCGAAGGACATGGGTTTAAATCCCGGCACTGCTACTTTCTGAGGGTGACGCTGGGCAAGTCACCCTCTCTCAGAGCCTCACATGAGCTGTAAAAGGGAGACTTGGAGCTGGATAATAGCTGATTCTTTTTTTTTTTTCTTTCTAACTGGTCATAAGGGTGGTAGCCATTGGCAGAGGAAAAGAGATAAGATGGAATGTAAGCATACATTATAGTCTCCATTTTATTATTTTATTTTTTTTAATATATTTATTTATTTTTGGCTGCTTTGGGTCTTCGTTGCTGCATGCGGGCTTTCTCTAGTTGTGGCGAGCAGGGTCTACTCTTTGTTGCGGTGTGCGGGCTTCTCACTGCGGTGGCTTCTCTTGTTGCGGAGCATGGGCTCTAGGTGCACGGGCTTCAGTAGTTGTGGCACGTGGGCTCAGTAGTTTTGGTCCGCGGGCTCTAGAGTGCAGGCCCAGTAGTTGTGGTGCACGGGCTTAGTTGCTCCGCAGTATGTGGGATCTTCCCAGACCAGGGCTCAAACCCGTGTCCACTGCATTGGCAGGCGGATTCTTAACCACTGTGCCACCAGGGAAGCCCTATAGTCTCCATTTTAGATCGGCTTGTCCTTGAATGTTGGGGACTCATGCCATCCAAACGGTTGTCCAACATTCACATGACCCTTCTTCTACCACCTGATCCTCCCTTTTTTCAAAATTTTTCATTTTATTTTTTGGCCATGCCACTTGGCATGTGGGATCTTAGTTCCCCGACAAGGGATTGAACCCTCGCCCCCTGCAGGGAAAGCGTGCAGTCTTAACCACTGGACCGCCAGGGAGGTCCCTATTCTCCCTTTAGGAAATCTCCCATAGTACGGAAATCTTTCTCCTGAAGTCTACATGAGCAGGTCTTTCCTCTTTCTACCGCAAAGCAGTCAGGGAACCAAGACTCTCCTTGGCCTTCAGGGTCTCGGTGAGGGTTAGGAAAGCAGAGGGATGGCTGGAGTTCACAGGCACAGCCTCATTACTGATGATGGTGGACGGGACTCCAGTGTGAGCTCTTGTATGGTTCCTGCTGTCTAGTTTCCTCACGCTTCTGTGCTTCTTGGCTTTCTTCCCAAGCTTGGTCCTCCAGCTCCGCTGTCATCCCAATAAGTTCCCTTTATGTTGAAGGAAGCCAGAATTAAATTCTGCTGCTTGCCACTAACACCCAGACTAACTACAGGAGAAATTAACATCCATCTAACATTTTCTTCTTTGCTAAAGCTACTGCCAAGATTCTTGTGATGAGCTGAGCAAACACCATTCACACCATCGTTCACAATCGTGCAATATACAAGAGGCACAAAGAAGAGCTGGCTAAAGAATTAAAATGTAGCTCCCCTTCCTATAAACATTTTAATCTGAATGCTACGTCACCCTCTGTGAGTCAGGCGTCCATGTCCCTCTCTAAAAATGTACCACCACGCTGATAAATGAAAATCTGTTCGATGAGGCATATTTATGGCCGTGACTTACAATACAGCGAGTGTAGTTGAGAAGTGCTATGTGCTTCGTAAATTTAGAACGGCATTTCCTAAATGTCAAGTGTTTATTACCTGGAAAAAAAGAACGGGAAAACAACCCTACGTTTGAAACATGTTGTGCAGCCTCCTTGATGAGACATCCTAAGGACCATTAGTTGTCTAAATAGAAATTGTATTTCAGAGAGGGGAAGAATATGAAAGATTGTTCTCTAGTTTAAGATTACACCCTGTACCTTGCAATAAAGCCGTAAACTCAAGCAGACATGTTGCATCCTGGTTATTTTTCCTTATTCTGCCCCTTCAAGCCTCATTCTTCACCTTAAAAACAAAGGCGTATGAAAGCATTCAGCACACGGCCAGCCTCACTGAGGCCTTACTTCATAGATGGGATTCCTCACTGTTCTTCTTTCCCTTAAAGGGAAGGGTAAATCCTGTGACTGCAATCTGAGGGTTAAAAAAAAAACGTTCATCTCTGAATTTCATGGAAATTTTAGGGACTCTTGAATTTCATGATCTTGATGTATCGTATATTGTGGTTCCTGGAAATGGATTTTGTCAGAAGGGAATGATCATTTTGAAAAGAAATTCTGCTCAAGATTTTCAAAAATGATAATCAGATAAAAAAGGTTGGTTTTCTACCTCTGGTGAGCTAGCCAGAGTTTCATCTTCATCTGGTTTCTTTTCCATTCTTTCTGCTTGAATAGAGGACTCCAGGGGGTAGAAATATCTAATTGTGTAGAGGTCAGCTTCAGAGCTTTCAGGTCTCGAAGTTCAGCTGGTGTCTCGCAGGATGATTTATGACATGGGTTATTCAAGGAACTCTCTCCTCAATTGCTTCTTTCATTTTTACTCATCTTTTGTTGTGCAGAGTCTGGGGTGCACCCAGGCTCAGAGCTGATATTTCCTAGAAATTAATGTCAAGACATTAATTCTGCAAGAGGTGCTCCCCCAAGTTAAAAGTATCAAGGACAGTCATCTCTGATGGATGGATCCTTTGTGAGAACACTCATGAATGAGTCAACAAATGATTCTTGTAGAAGAAGGAGGCTGTTTGAACTGGATTCTCCTGACCTCACTTTCACTGACTGCAGAGTTGATGTCAGAATGATTATTTCCCTCTCAATCTCTAAAACTTTTCTTATGTCTGTGCCTGACACTAGGAGCTGGAAAAATCTTAGATGAATCACCAGTCAGCTGACAGTTATTACCCATATTACATGTGAGGAACAACAGAGCAGGGCAGGGAGTGTACAATGGTGACACGTCTTTTTTGAAAAATGCAGAGTTCGTCATTGGCAAAGTGCGCATGTATCACAACAATTAAGGTATTAGCTGCCTCTAAAGAAAAGAGACAACCTAGTGGTAGGAAACAGGGAGTCCCTTTAATGGGGCTATATAGCACAAAAGGGCAAGGCATGATGGCAGACGCTGGCTGGCTTCCCAAAGAGGAAACGGTCCACCCCTGCATTGGGAGAAATGCAGACTCAGAAGGATAGAAATCAGACAACTGGTCAAGAGCCCCAATTTCCAAAAGTAAACCATGGTGCTAGTGGCTTTCTTAGCTTTGTACCTGCTTTGCTAATGTGGTCGTTTCAATACAGCAAATCACGCTGTTATTTTTCGACATCAGACTCATCTCTCAGGTGGCTTGGTGGCTCTCTCCGGACAGCTTTCCTGTGATTTAAAGAATTTAGGATCTTCTGGAGGATCTCTAGGATGAAGACTTCTGGTTCTTGGATTACAACTGAGAGATGAAATAGAACCCTCTTGTACGAGACAGCAGTGCTCCTTTGGAGGCAAGGCTACTAGAAAGTTAAAGAAAGATTCAGACCAGCATCTATAGTGATTAATATCAACGATCGTTGCAGGCTTTTTTTAGTGGACATCTTAAAAACTCAGCACGGGTCCTGGCTCTGCCATCCATCACCTCTGGCATTGACATGGAGGTCACTGAACCTCAACAAGGGGCAGCTTCCCCTTCTGCAAAATGGAGAAGGGCACACCAGTGGGCTCACTGAGGTGACAATATACAGAAAATCACCAAAATGACAATGTTCCACACCCCATAATATCTTATTATTATTGATGATTAGTAAATCAGAAAGAAAAGACTCTGATTTATGATGCCCTGAAGAGTGAAAACTCACAGAAGGAAATTAATGAGGAAGAGAGACTTAAATACCCAAGGACAGAGAGACTTGCCAGTGCAGGCAAACTTTTATGTCCCTTTCAAGTTCCATGTGATTGTGGTATGTAACGCATCCCAGAAATGAGATAAAATCCATTTAGCTGAGGTGATGGGGAGGGTCTGCAACTCTTTCCTATCAAACGCACGTGAGAAAGCTGGGCAGCCTCATTTCCAGTCAGAACCCACTGCTGCTCTATTACTTGGATAATTAAAGGCATGTTATAGCAAAACATTCCTGATATTAAAAAATGAAGCAGGCATGTCTTACTATGATGGTGCAGGGCTTAAGGCAGGAGTAAAAAAGAATCAACAGGATGAATTTTTCTTTCTTCAAGAAGAAGAGTTTCATTTTAACCTAAGAAATAAAAACCATGTTACCATGATATACAATCTATAGTTAGCATATGAAGAACTCCATAAAAATATCCAATATTTTGAGAAAGCCTTAAAGCCTACTGCATAATAAACTACATTGCCAGAAGATTAAATCCAGAGGATGGCATTATTCAGAAAGAATCTGGCTCAGTCACAACAGCTATTTCCTGCCTCTCCTCCAGACCCTCTAATCGCTCCCTTAAACTTGAGATCCATTTGATTTGCAAATGAAATGAATCTCAAAGGTTGAATGAGATGATCTTTACAATTCTTTTGAACTCTTTATTTTGCAAATGGAGAAAGCCCAGTATCTCGGGCTTATCTAGGACTCAAATTCCCGCTTTATTTTGATACCCCAAAAAGAGTTCAGTTGGGGATGATCAATCAGAAAAACTCCAAGTAAAATAACAATGTAACCTTTTATTTAGAAATGTAAGCATTTTACAACTTATTAAAGGAAATGAGAATTTTTACTCTGTTCTTTAAAATTCATCCTATGTTCTCCAATTTAGCATTTAAATCTTAGTAGTCTTAGAAGATGAAAATTATTATACATAGGATGGATAAACAACAAAGTCCTATTGTAGAGCACAGGGAACTATATTCAATATCCTGTAATAAACCATCATGGAAAAGAAGAAATAAATAAATCCTATTAGCCTTAGTGAAACAGAGCTGGACCCTATGGTGCTTGCCCCCTAGGTCCTCTGCCTGCCTTTTGTCTGTGGAAAAACTTTGGCCAAAGAATAAGTTTAATCGGAGAGTGAGAAAATGCAGAAACAAAGGAAAACAGTCAAAGGAGACCAAATAATAACAGTTTAGTCATCAAGCATAGTCAAGGCCTTTTAGTTCCTTCTCAAGGGCTATAGATACTAATCTGAGCCATACCCTGTGAGCTGTCGTACAGATACCGAAACCCTCACCAGGTGGAAGAAGTGAACTCCACGGTGACCAGACTGTAGCGATGATCTAAGCTGCCACAATTCTGAGAACTGGTTGCAAAGAAATGGAAACAAACTGACCCTGGAACTGAAGATTAACTGTACCTAAGACAATCAAGATGACGCTGGTCAGACCACCGATGACCAATGTCAAGATGACTGGCAGAGCTGACCGTGCTGTTTCTGCACACAGCCCCCTCCCTCCGCCTATAGAAGCTCTTGCCCCCTAATTGTCGGGGTGGGGGGATCAGGGTGGGGAGTCGGCTGGCCGGCATCCAGAATAAAGCAACCTCTCCTCCCCACCTTTTGAGGGGGGGCAGCCAGACCCCACTTTCGGTTACATTAGGTTTGGTTACTTTCAAATCTGAGGTCTTAACCACTCATTGGTCTAAACATAAGACAGTCATTCCATATTTATCTCCATCTTTTTGTTGATTCTTGTTCCTTAGCTATCTTGAACAGTAAACAGGTTGATGGGTATCTCCGATTTGGAGGTAAGCTAGAACTATATATGACTGTGAAAGAATGTTTTTTGCTTCCGCACGCTTGGCCCTGGAACACGTCATTCCTCTTACAGAACCCTAAAATGTCTATTACTTGTAGTAGATCAAAGTTACGAAGTCCATTAACGTTCTTGCACTTACTTCAAGTCCTTTCAAAAGGACTTTTAAAATGTGAAAGGTGGTCCTATTCCCCTCTAACCAAACAGATGGGATCACAATACTTCTAAAATACTAACCTTATGATAGATTCCACTTTTATATACTTTTTCCTGTTAAAGAGAAAAAAATGAGGTATAGTGATGATTCCTTGGAAGCCTGAGAAAATTATTTTTTAGGACCTCACCCCCAAGAGTTATATAAATGCCCTCAGATATGTTACTTACTTTCTCTTTACACCAGATTTTTGTGTAAATTAAGGAATATGTTGTAGTTGTTGTTGATTGTTGTTCCCTAAATAAGCAATAACTACCCAAACCCCATGGGCTCTCCTATGAAAATAAACACTGGAAAAGGTATATTAGAATTGACACAAGAAAACAAATAAAAATAAGATGAAACATAAAGTGAGCAAATGAAAGCTTCATTGAGACATCAAATATATAGAGTCCCTTTTGACCCAACTCCTAGAGTAATGGAAATAAAAACAAAACTAAACAAATGGGACCTAATGAAACTTAAAAGCTTTTGCACAGCAAAGGAAAGCATAAACAAGAAAAGACAACCCCAATTTCCACTCCCACCAACAGTGCAAGAGGGCTCCCTTTTCTCCACACCCTCTCCAGCATTTATCGTTTGTAGATTTTTTGATGATGGCCATTCCGACCGGTGTGAGGTGATACCTCATGGTGGTTTTGATTTGCATTTCTCTAATGATTAGTGATGTTGAGCATCCTTTCGTGTGTTTGTTGGCAATCTGTATATCTTCTTTGAAGAAATGTTTAGGTCGTCCACCCATTTTTGGATTGGGTTGTTTGCGTTTTTGATATTGAGCTGCATGAGCTGCTTGTATATTTTGGAGATTAATCCTTTGCCAGTTGCTTCAGTTGTCTTTTCTAACACAACATTGTGAAGCAATTATATTCCAATAAAGATGTAAAAAAAGAAAAAAAAGAATAAATGCTCTATTTAGTAATCCCCCCTCAAAATATATAAAGTCTACTCCAATCTTGTTTCATTAGTATCTGAAATTTGATATGCATATTAATATCCAGTAAACAGTTCTCTATGGTTGTAGGAAGATGTTCATAGGAAGATGTTCGAAAATCAAAATATTTGACTCAAAAATTTAAAGCTATAGAAAGATGATCACAAGAAAAAAATCCATGAGTAAAATTCAAAAAATACTTAGTCCCTACTGTGTGCTAGGCAATATTTTAAGTGCAGGGGGGATACCCAGTGAACAAGACAAAGACCCTGCCCTCCAAGGTCACTTAAAATACTGTTAACATGAACTCAAAATATATATATACACTGAATTCTTACTTTTTGCTTTCTTAGGCTATAAATTCAAGGGAAAATTTGGAACAATACCTTTACGGAGGCAGACACCAAAAAATACTCCAGTTCTTACAAATGAAATAGTAATCTCCCCCTTGCTCAAGGAATAAAAAGTTTTCTCTATAGTAACCACCTGGACAAGCATTACTGGCTCTGCTTAAAGGATCGTTTGTGAGGCTCCTGTGATTAACGGCAATTAACGAATTCACGGAGTGCTATGCAAACACCAGAAGAGATGCACTGAATGCGAGAAAAGGTGGCATCCCTAGCCTTCAAGGCACTTAGAATACACTTTCACGAAAAACAAACAGTGCTGAAGTAGATGAAGATACGTACCCAAGTATCTTTCTAAGTCATGCAAAGCAGAGGGTCTGCTTTGTAGATAAATGACATATTTCGACATAAAGTTTCTCTTTGCCCTGGGCCAATAGACAGGCCAGCACTTTATACTATTATTATAGATTGTATAATATATAATATTATTGTCCAAAGCGCTCCAAATCTCTCTCCCTGGTCTCTGCCCTCAGCACCTACCCCCGGCGCCTTGGGAAACGCCGTGATATTCTACTTTTCAGGCATCTGATGTACTGTTTTTCTTATCTTTTTCTCCCTACCGCCCAAACTGGGAAGGTTCCACCATGAAGTCACACAGAGACTCTGGCTGAAAGCAATCCACTCGAAAATGTTTGCTCCACTCAACACTACGTTTTCTTTAAATCTCTTACCCTATGCTTCCCCCCACCCCTAACCTCCCTACCGTCCTCCCCACCCAAAACTTCCAACAGAAAGGGTAGAACAGGGCTTCCCTGGTGGCGCGGTGGTTCAGAGTCCACCTGCCGATGCAGGGGACACGGGTTCGTGCCGTCCGGGAAGATCCCACATGCCGCAGGGCGGCTGGGCCCGTGAGCCATGGCCGCTGAGCCTGCGCGTCCGGAGCCTGTGCTCCGCAACGGAAAAGGCCACAACAGTGAGAGGCCCGCAAACCGCAAAAAAAAAAAAAAAAAAAAAAAGGGGGGGGCGGGTAGAACATTTTCAGCATCCAAGGGACTCCTGAAATCACATGAGGCATTTTCTACTGGCTTAAAGGAAAACCTGATGCTGAACTTTGGATGGACCACTAGGGAAGGAGACTGTCAAAAAGGCAATTTCAGGACGTACTCCCCCCCCTCGCCCCCTCGCCCCCCCCCCCCCCCCCCCCCCCCGTAAGAGCTGAAGGAGGCTGGATGGGGATGGGGCTGGGGCTGGGTGCTGGTAGAGTCTTATTCCAGGCTGCGTTGCTGAAGGAGAAAGATGCAGGGTCTCTTCATCACTGACATCTTTAAAACATTTTTTAAAATCTCTAATCTCTTAACACAGGCTTCTCTAGGCCAGCAGTGTTCAAGTTCATCTTTCCAACTGATGTTTGTGATAGATGTGAGTCTTGTCTCTCATGCCACTCACTCGCAGGGTTACCCGGGAAACATGAAATCTGCTTGGTGACCATAACTCTTTCTTTCCCACAGACAGCACACCAGAGCTGTTCATGGGATAACGTTGAATACACTCCACTTTATTTTTTAAAAAGTAAATCCTTTGCCAAGTTGGGCTATTTAACTGTTACGAGTTACAACTCAGAATGCACCTCACGGCCATTTCCATTATGTCCATTGACAGCTTCCTCTAACCAAGGGATCAGCAAACTTCTTCTGTAAAGGGCCAAATTATATTTCACATTTCTGGGCCGTACAGTCTTTGTGGCAACTATTCAACTGTCACTGTAGCACAAAAGCACCCGTAGACGATACCTAAATGGATGAACGTGCTGTGTTCCAATAAAACTTTATTTATAACCACAAGCAGGCTGGATCAGGCCCAGGGGCTCTAACTAGCCCTTAACCCTTTCTCAGACTCAGACAGGACCCCTCCCCAGCTCAGCCAGTCTTGGCCCATCTCTGGTGGCCTTCTCTCCTTTTATGCAATACACCATCCTCTCTCCTCCAAACAAAACTTCCCCAATACATATTTCATTCTTTCCTGAACATCTGATGTTACATTACTTACATGTCTTAAATGGCTGTTTTCCTCCAGTCTGATATCATGGAACATATTCCTCTGTCTTCTATCTTATTTCTCCCCGTGGTGATACACACTTTCACTAGAGAAGTGCATTTCCTAAGTGACAGCCCATTTCCTCCATTAAATGAGTACTGCTGTACCTGTAAATTTTCCAGTCATGAGTAATTACTGCCAAATAGAGCAAGGCTTCTAATTAGCAAGCAAAGCCTAAATTCTAAATGGTGTGACGGATTACCTAATTTGATCTGTTGCCTTTTAATTCCCCGACTGGAAGTCTCAGGCTTGGCTTTATCCCTATCCAGTCAGTTCTTTTCTTGAGTCTCATCTCAGTTGTACTATAGGTCAGGTTAATTATTCTCACTAACTTATGCATTTATTGCAGGTAGAGGACCTCTTAGTCTGTAGAGTTCAGGGAACGTCACACTCTCTGACCCATAGTTCTACTAGTGTTATACCTCCCAGACAAGGAAAGCTATCCCTGACCATGGCTTTGTTTGTTTCTCAGATCTAGTTCTTTTTTCTCTCTCTCTCTCTGTCTGCAACCTCTACATTTATAACCTAATAGAACATTCAAATTCAAACAAAGGACACAAAAGAACAGTAAGTAGCCCAGCTCTACTAGAGAAATGAAGCCTAAGGGGAAGGTACTGTGCTTGAGGTGGCAGGACACAAGGTTGAAAGGGTAAATGGTGAGAAGTTTAGCAAGCTGGAACTTGAGTGCTTTCCTGGTCTCCTCCCCTCCTAACTGCAGTTTCCAGCTGTTTCTCCAGAGCCTGTTATCCATGAGCAGTCCTGGAGGATATAAACAAAACCTCTGACCAGCCCAACAGGAAAAAGCTTAGGCAGGATTTTTTTCCTCTTGATGAGAGGTCAACTGTATTAGTTTCCTGTTGCTGCTGAAACAAATGATCACAAGTTTAGTGGCTAAAAGCAACATGAATATGTTACAGTTCTGTAAATCAGAAGTCCAAAATGTGTCACACTGGGCTAAAATCAAGGAGTCGCAGGCCCGAAAACCGTTGGGGGGCATTTGGGGAAAATCCGCCGTGCCCTTGCCTTTTCCAGCGTCTAGGGGCTGCCTAGGTTCCCTGGCTCACGGCCCCCTTTCTCCATTTTCAAAGCAGTGTACTAATGTCTTCAGTCTTTGTGTGACTCTGACCCTCTTGCCGCCCTCATTCACTTAAGAGAGCTGCTGCAGTTACACTGGGACTGCCCAGACAGTCCAGGATAATCTACCCAATTCAAGGTCAACTGATTAGCAACCTTAACTCCATCTACCACTTTCATTCTGATGTGATAACATCGTCACAGGTTCTGGGGATTAAGACATCTTTGAGAGGCCTTTTTTCTACCTACCACATTATCTGAGTCTAGAATTCAACAGCTGAGCATTCTGGAGGCAACCCTATGCGTATCTTGTCAAAATTCCTGAAGTCTAAAACTAAAAACAAATTTTTACAAGATTTTAGACAGGAAATATAGTAATTCTCTCTCTCTCAGACAGACAGACACACACACACACACACACCCCCCAGACTTGCATTAGTTTGTCCGTAGAATGAACATGGGAGATGACCATAGACTTTTGGGAAAAAGAAAACCCCTGAAATCCAAGACACATGTCCAGTTAAGATACCATTCACCTATCAAGGAAAATAAATTATTTATGAATATGCAAGGATTCTAAAAATATATTCCATGCACCTCATCCAAGGACAATATTCGAGAAACAACTTTTAGCCACACAACCAAATGTTCAGAATAGAGATCAGAAAGATAAAAAAAGAAAACGGTGATCAGTAATGAGCCTTGAAATTTATAAATCATTCAATCTAAACGAAGAGTGGTAGAATATGAAGATTAGAAATTAGAGGCTTCATTTATTTGACTGACCTTAATTATAGAAATCTGATTTATAATTTTCATTGTTAAGAATCCTTGAGAGGAAAGTGGTCTTTGATGACATAAGTCTTCATGGGCTGTGTTGATATTGCTTTTCTTAGGAAGACAAGAAGGAGAATGATGAAAACTATTTACATCCTGGTGACTACCAGAGGCTCTAAACAAACAAATAAACAAACCAACAGTGCTGGAAACTACCTAGAAGGGTCCATGGTCTTTGAGATTAAACTAACTCAGGAAGACATGCTGTCCTGAAATTTACTGATAATTAAGAGAAAAAACAAGACTCCTTGAGAAATACAAGTATTTGACAAGCAGGCTTGTGAATACAATGGTTTAACCACAAAGCCTGAAAACACTGTTATAGGAAATTGATTTCGTTCACTTCGGCTGTAAGTTAACTCATCAGACTTGGGAAAAACCACCTACCACTCAGGAGGTGAACTTTCTGGCCTTGCGATAATGAATCCATCACACTGCCTGTTCTCCTGTTTTTCAGAAAGCTAGCCTCACCCACCCCGCAACCAGTTCTTTTCTCAACAGCTACAGAGATCATTCAAGCTGCCTCTGATAGAGCTGATCCACATACAGCAGAGTTTCTTTCTTCCACAAACTGTGAGTAACATGCTAATGACAACCTGATACTGAAAAGTTAGAAATTCAACAAAAGCTAGGAGTTGAGGACAGGAGAGGGTTAAGTAAAATTAAAAGTATTCAAAAATTATCGTCTTTCTGGTGCATGGGGCAAAACAGTGGCAAAAGAGAGCATCCAAAGTATAGAGGAATAATATCCTATTTTCATATAAGAGTAAAGAAATGATGTTTGATTACGAATATACTTTTTACAAAGAGAAAAAAACCTAACATTTTCCAAAGCTGAAATTTGAAAGACCACGCTGACTGGTCACCATCCAGTAAAATGAGATAAAAGATTGAAATATGCCTCTGTGACTCAGAAAATAGGAAACTTACTTCTAAATGTATCTTGGACAGAAGAAAACAATCAAAACAAAATCATGAATGATAGGGAAAGCAATGAAAGCAAGGTCACTGCATTCTAAACCCTCCGGAACACAGTGAAAACTGTATTCGGTGGAACCATAAGACCACTCTCAGGCTTGATGATTCACTAGAAAGACTCAGGAAAACTATCATACTCACAGTTATTGCAGGAAAAAAACAGGGATTAATATCAGCAAAGGGGGGACTTCCCTGGTGGCACAGTGGTTAAGAACCAGCCTGCCGATGCAGGGGACACGGGTTCGAGCCCTGGTCCGGGAAGATCCCACATGCTGCGGAGCTACTAAGCCTGTGCACCACAACTATGGAGCCTGCGCTCTAGAGCCCGCGAGCCACAACTACTGAAGCCCTCATGCCTAGAGACCGTGCTCCGCAACAAAGAGAAGTGCGCCGCAATGAAGAGTAGCCCCCGCTCACCGCAACTAGAGGAAGCCTATGTGCAGCAACAAAGACCCAAAGCAGGCAAAAATAAATAAATAAATTTATTTATTTATTTAAAAAATATATATCAGCAAAGGGAAAAGGTGCATGGGATGATATCCAGGAGAAACCAGGTGCAAGCTTTCAGGTGTCCTCTCCCTGTAGACACAGATGCGCTTAATTCTCCCAGCACTGACATGTGACAACACATGCAAAGTGCTGTCAACCAGGGACGCTCACTTGAACTTTGGTGTCCAGGGTTTTATTCAAGGTCAGAAACAAAGGCACATAGTGTCTGCATGACTGACCTCAGCTATTCAGACTCCAACTTCCCAGAGCAAAGACTGGCATTCACAAAAAAATCACAGTTAGAATAAACTGATTGAACTGTATTGCATGGCCTAAGGCTCCAGATATGCGAAAACATTCTGGTTAGGTAGAATATTCTAAAAGGCTCAGAGCTCATCTCCCAGCAGCCAGCCAAGGGCCAGTCCTGAAGACAGATCTTTCTTGGGAATGTGCAGAGCTTAAGCGGCCAGACCTGCTGAGTTACCACTTTCCTACACAAATACCTCCACAATTATAGAAAAAATTAAATTAAGGAAATGTAATGCTAGTTTTAAGAAATTGGAAACAAAATCAAAGACAAAAGAGCATAAAAAGGAATTAAGATAGCAAAATGATATAGAAAAAAAATACGTGATAATAGGTTGAATGTATCCCAAAGCCAGTTCTTCCAAAAGACCAATAAAATAGATACTCTCATGAGCTTAATCAAGAAAGAAAGAGAACAGACATTATAACTGATGTCACAGAAATAAAAAGGATTCTAAGAGATTATTACAAACAATTATACACCAATAAATTGAATAACATAGAAGAAATAAATTTCTAGAAACATACAACCTTCCAAGGCTGAATCATGAAGAAATAGAAACCTTGAATAGACTTGAGTATTGAAACCTTGAATAATTGATAAAGGTAATCAAAAACTTCCCAACAAAGAAAAGCCCACAACCAGATGGCTTCACTGGTGTATTCCACCAGTTAAAGAATAATTAACACCAACCCTTCTCAAGCGCTTCCAAAAACTGAAGAAGTGGGAACACTTCCCAATCCATTTTATAAGGCCATTATTACTCTGAAACCAGAGCCAGACAAAGACACTCCAAGAAAAGAAGACTATAGGCCAAGATCCCTGATGATGAACACAGATGCAAAAATCCTCAACAAAATACTAGCAAACTGAATTCAGTAGTACGTTAAAAGGATCACATACTATGATTAAGCGGGTTTTATCCCTCAGAGGCAAGGATAGTTCAATATATGCAAACCCATTCATGTGATACACTTTATTAACAGACTGAAAGATAAAAATCATACGATCATCTAATTAGCTGCAGAAAAAAGCTGACAAAATTCAACATCTTTTCACCAAAAAAACTCTCAGCACACTAGGAAGAGAAGATATGTACCTCAACACGATAAACTCGGTTGAGTTCAAGTTAGATGTGTATATAGTTGATGCAGACTACAGAAGGTACTTGATAAATATTTCTAGTTTGAATAAACCAAGTTCAACTTTTTCTTGTACAGGCGGACCTCAGAGACATCGAGGGCTCGGTTCCAGACCACTCAATAAAGCAAATATCACAAGAAAGTGAGTAACAGGAATCGTTTGCTTTCCCAGCTCATAGAAAAGCTACGTTTATACTCTCCTGTAGTCTATTAAGTGTGTAACAGCATTATGTCTTTAAAAAAAGTACATACCTTAATTTAAAAACACAGTATTGCTAAAAAATGCTAACCACCCCCTGAGCCTTCAGTGAGTTGTAATCTTTTTGCAACAGTGACATCAAAGATCATTGGTCACAGATCACCATCGCAAATAAAATAATAATGGAAAAGTTTGAAATATTTTGAGAATTACCCAAATGTGACACAGAGACTCAAAGCGAGCAAGTGCTGTTGGAAAAATGGTGCTGACAGAACTTCTCAATGGAGGGTCGCCACAAACCTTCAATTTGTAGAAAATGCAAATCTATTAGGCGAAGCATAATAAAGGGAAGCGCAACTGAACGAGGCATGCCCATACTTCCGTGGCAGGCGCAAAATACAGTCTGCAAGAACAGGCTGCTGCTGCGCACACTGGGCAAGTCTAAATGATCTGCCCTGTCAACGGTCCTTTCCAACAATATTGGGTCAGTATTGCTGTGGAGTAGAGTTAGTTTTTCCTTTTTAATCCAAAATATAAAAGTTGTTCTTTTAACTACTAAGAGCTGCCACCCTGAAGGCTTCCTAGAAAGAATTAAAGGATAAGAAGTGATTATTCTTTTTTATAATCTGGTGTCAAAGGGCTCTTTGCAGCATGTACTATTACCGATTTGCCAGTAACATTCAGAATCAGTTAAAAACAAAGATGGTGGCTTACATAGATTCAAACACACATATATGCACGGAAAGAAAGATTTATTTTGAACGACTGTATTTCAGAATGACAGGAGCATCATAGAATTAATGTCCAGCCTGAGAAAGGAGGGAAGGAAAACTAACTGTTTACTGAGGGCTCTTTTATTTAAAAAGAAACACGTATTCTTTCGTTTTCCCCCATCACTTGCATCCCATCATGAAATTATGAATCAATAAATATTTTTTAGTTCCCAGTAAATCATTTATAACACAGAATACCCATTTCATAAGAGAGATCCAGGCTAGAATTTTCTTAATTGTCTACAGTAAAAATCACATGAGCTGAAATTTATGAATCCTGGAGGCTTACAAGCAAAAGCCAAAGAACTAGTGCACGTTTATCTGTGGGTGTACAACCGTCCCCACTTCTCGGAGGGGAGAATGTCATTTTCCTGTGAACCACAAAGGAGCACTGAGCCCAGAGCAAAGCAAAACATCTTCGGAAATCTTTGAAAATCAGAAGCTGCAAATTCCTCCTACCCCAGATCACCAGTTTGCAATCTGGAGAGCATGGCTTAATTCTTAATGAGTCCCAATATGGCAATCTAAGAAGTAGCTGTGCCAATCGTTAGACAATCTGAGTTTGGAGCTTGTTAGTAGCATTCTGTGTACAAGAAAGAATCATCTATTAGAGCAGATCCGTTTCCAGACAGCTGTCAGCATTCTGCATTTGACTGGACACCCTGTGTTCTGTAGAGTGCCAACTACTCTCACCCCCACTTTTTTTTTAAGTACATGGCCCTTAATTGTTTTCAAATCTATTTTATTTTATTTATTTTTGGCTATGTTGGGTCTTCGTTGCTGCACGCAGGTTCTCTGTAGCTGCGACGAGCAGGGGCTACTCTTCGTTGTGGTGCGCGGGTTTCTCACTGCGGTGGCTTCTCTTGTTGTGGAGCACGGGCTCTAGGCACGCGGGCTTCAGTAGTTGGGGCTTAGCTGCTCCGCGGCATGTGGGATCTTCCCGGACCAGGGCTCGAACCCGTGTCCTCTGCATTGGCAGGCGGATTCTCAACCACTGTGCCACCAGGGAAGGCCTACTCTCACCTCTTTTAAACTGCAGAAAATTGAAGCTGACATCAAATTGCTATTTCAGCACCCGCAGTTCTGCTAATCCTTTATTTCAGGAGAGCAAATCTGATTTAGCCACAGTGCATGAGGAGATGGTGGTGATTATGAAAGTCTGTCCCCTGATAGCTATTCTCAGCTAAAAAATAATCATCCTTTAAGAAGATATGACTGTGCTCCCTTCCTTCACCCCTCAAATATTTGTTATGCACTTAGTGAATGAAGTCAAATAACATATCGAAGAAAATCTCTCGATGGCAAGATTGAGGTGAAGACCTGCGTGGCCTGAAACATTGTTTCACCTCTCCTTCGTGGGTCTGATTGAATCGGGCTTTGGAGATGACAGTGCAGTCCCTAGAGGGCCCTACAGGCTAGTAAATCCATATCAAAAAGCCACTGTATATATGAATTCCTGCTGATTTTATAGGACAGCCTGTTTCCATTTAGACAGGTTTAAGCACCACAGAGCAGAATCACTTCTCTCCTCGTTAGATGAAAAGTGCAAACGTTTTTGAACCCAATCCTTTACCTGGTATTCCCCTTCTTACTTTTGTGTTCCCAGAATCATAAAATCTTTGTTTGCTGATGACAGCAAATATGCCACCCTCTGTTCACCTTGACTTTCCCTTGCAGAACAGAAGTATCCTAACTAGGAAACCAGATGGTTCAAAGTGCATTCCTTCACGTTGGTGGTAAAAGAGAATTACAAGGCTCCAACAATAATCAACCACCAGCCTCCAGAATAAAAGTGTCATCTCATGGGGAACCACATCATCTACTCGAGGGGTCTCAGATTTCTGCCTACGGATGAATTAAACATTGTCGGCACTGAATTTCTGGGAAATAAACTGAACTTAATGGGAAAATAAATGACTAGAAAGACTCGAAGGTGTTACTTTATATCTTCAGCATGTATTAGTGTTGGAGACATCCTAAAGGAAAGACCAGGTCATTGAAAAATGATTAAGATCTCTAATAGTTATTATGATGACCATAAGGAACTATCTATTCATTAAGGATTTATATACACCCGAACAAAGACAGTGGAAGCAGAGACAGTGATTCAAAGAACTGCTGATTCATCCTCTACACAGTAAGCTGGTAGCAAAATGTAACAATATGAGATCTGGATGTACAAGGACCTGAGTTGAAATCCTGCTGGCTTCTCTTATTAGCAGCTCTGGCTAAATCATTACCTTCTCGGTGTCTCAGTTTCCGTATTTTAAGAACGTTATTGTAGCGCACATCTTTTACGGTGTCTGCTAGCCGCGGACAGCACTCTTCTCCAGAGCACACCCCTCCCCACTTCAAGGCCCCTCCTCAAACTGGGGCATCAGTGGTCATACTTGGGGCTAATGCCTGGAGTGGATACTTGACCGAAACCCGGACCATCCGATTTCCACTCTAGAAGTTATCATTCAGATGGAGTAACAGTCAACAAGTCTCTGCTTGAGGCTGGACCCAGAGAATGGTGGGGTAGCACATGCAAGGGGAAGCGGAGAAAGACAGCAAAGAGAAAGGAAACTAGGAGCCAGGGAGAGGAATATCAAGTCAATGTCATTCAGAACCAGGGAGCAAAGACTGAAGAAATGGCTGTCTGGGTACCCAACGGCTTTCCACTTCCTACTTTAAATCTCACACGCGTCCAAATTACTCTTGAGGGAGATGGTACATTGCAGTCATTTTCCTTCTTCTGTTTTAGATTTAATGTGAATTTCCTGCCAATAAACTCCAAATAACCACGTCCACTATAGAGATAACAGTAGCTATATATGAGGGAACTGTGAGCATTGTGATTTAAGTAAAACGTCAGCTCAATTACATCCAATAAATCATGGCCATTGTTACTGTCACTTTCCCTATGAGTAAAATGGGAATACACCTGCAGTAAAGACAAATACTGGAGAGAGGTTTTAAAGTAGTTACTAGAGGAAAACAGTAGTAAATTGGTAGAAAACACAGTTGTTTTAATTTATGCTAACATACTTTCCTAGTAACCCAGAATATGCTTCCTCAGTGGTCCGGCTAATGGGCCACTGGGATCTTGTGTGTGTGTGTGTGCGTGTGTGTGTGTGTGCGTAGATGAAGATAATACACTTTCATCACTTATCGAATTTAGATTACTAATAAGGGCAGCTGAATATCATCTAATGAAGATTACATTAGATTTCATCATACGTTTATGCTATTTATACAATCTCTGAATAAATTGGGGATTACAAGTTATATTTATGAATGTGACAAGTTTCACCTAAAACTGAGAAGCTAGCAGCTGCATTCAATACTTTAAAATCATGATGTTTGGCTAGCGGCAACTGTAGAAAAAATGTTTGGGCCTTATCACTGCTTGCACAGGGTCCCAAAGCAGGGGCTTTCCCATCTTTCGAGTCACCAGATGTATTATCTCACTCTATTCCCTGCCGTCTGTGTCTCAAACCAGCCAGTTCTCACGGGAGCGCCTCTCTTTCTCGTGATCCTTTGCTAAATATAAGTGACAACAACCAACACTCCTGACACTGTTTTCCTAATTCTTGCCTTGGAGCCAGGCCTTCAGCAGGTACTTGGTCTGCTTTCCCAGCTGACGCAGTATCAGCTTTGCCAAATATCTGGTTCAGCCTAACAAGTCTTTCCAGCCTGCTACATCTGCTTCTCATGGCCTTCAGGGAACCCCAAAAAGGTGAGAGAAAGAGGCCACAGAGGAAGCGAAAAAAATTAGTCTTGATGATTACATCGAGGAAAGAACGTGGGTTTGGTTCCAACACAAAAAACGGACTGGAAGTAAAAAAAATCAGAGGCTTCTTAAGTTTTGGAAGGAATCACAGTGCCAGAGGAATATTATGAGCCCAGAATAAAAGAATGCCCTTGATTGCTCGTTCCGTAACATTGTCCTTCATCTCCTCAATTTACACAAGTAGGAAGTGGACTACAGAAGCAATACAACTGGGACTTCCCTGGTGGCGCAGCGGATAAGACTCCATGCTCCCAATGCAGGGGGCCCGGGTTCGATCCCTGGTGAGGGAACTAGATCCCACATGTATGCCGCAACTAAGAGTTTGCATGCCACAACTAGGGAGACCAGGTGCCACAATTCAGGAGCTGGCGAGCTGCAACGAAGGAGCCCGCCTGCCGCAACTAAGACCCGGTGCAACCATATAAATAAGTAAATTAATTAATTTTTTTAAAAAAGCAATACAGGGGCTTCCCTGGTGGCGCAGTGGTTGAGAGTCCGCCTGCCGATGCAGGGGACACGGCTTCGTGGCCCGGTCCGGGAGGATCCCACATGCCGCGGAGCTGCTGGGCCCGTGAGCCATGGCCGCTGAGCCTGCGAGTCCGGAGCCTGTGCTCCGCAACGGGAGAGGCCACAACAGTGAGAGGCCCGCATACCGCAAAAAAAAAAAAAAAAAAAAGGCAATACAACCACCAAAGAGGAATTCCACAGTGCCCACTATACATATGATGCTTTGGGTTGTCCTCTTTGGGGAGACAGTGTGTTCCATGTGTGGAAAAAAAGTGTGCCCAAAAGATGTCTGATTTTTAGGGACTTTCTGCTGCTCACCTCAACCTCTCTCCTTCCTAAAAACAAGGATGACATTTCTTATCCTTCTGTGCAGTTAGGTATGACCAGGTCACCATCGGATGATACGTGAGCAAAAGTGCTGGGCACCATATTTATATCTGGCCCATAAAAAATACTCAAAACTGTACTTCTCCATGTTTGTTTCTTTTTTGCTGAATATATGTAGATGGACAAATTTAGATATCATGTGTTGAAGACAGCAAAACACAAAACGCAGTGAGTCAGGGTCTTAGAATTACCACTTGGAGGTGAGTTTCCTACCAATCAGGAACACCTACTGTATTTGTAGAATTTATTTTATTGAAGTATAGATGATTTACAAGGTTGTGTTAATTTCTGCTGTACGGCAAAGTGATTCGGTTATATACATATATACACTCACTTTCATATTCTTTTCCATTGTGGTTTATCACAGGATATTGAATATGGTTTCCTGTGCTGTACAGTAGGACCTTGTTGTTTATCCATCCTGTATATAACAGTTGTCATCTGCTCATCCCAAACTCCCACTCCATCCCTCCCCCACCCCACCTTGGAGACCACCAGTCTGTTCTCTATGTCTGTGAGTCTGCTTCTGTTTCACAGATAAGTTCATCTGTGTCATATTTTAGATTCCACCTATAAGTGATATCATATGACATTTGTCTTTCTCCTTCTGACTTACTTCACTTAGTATGATCATCTCTAGGTCCATCCATGTTGCTGCAAATGGCATTATTTCATTCTTTTTTATGGCTGAGTAGTATTCCATTGTATATATGTACCACATCTTCTTTATCCATATTTATCCAGTCATCTGTTGATGGACATTTAGGTTGTTTCCACGTCTTGGCTACTGTGAATAGTGCTGCTATGAACATAGGGTGCATGTCTTTCTGAATTATGGTTTTCTCAGTGTATATGCCCAGGAGTGGGATTGAAGGATCATATGGCAACTCTAGTTTTAGCTTTCTGAAGAACCTCCATACTGTTTCCGTAGGGGCTATACCAATTTATATTCCTACCAACAGCGTAGGAAGGAACACCTACTATTGACTTTACAAAAAATTAGAAATAAACTTCAGTATTTCTTAAACCATTACACATCTTGAGGTTTGTTGATTGTACTTGCTTATCTTTACCCCATATCAGTATTTAATAGTCCCAATTCATTTAACTTTTTCTTATAGTTTTCTGATAAAAGCGAATGTGCTTCACGTCAGAAATTTCCTGAAATGTAAATTCTACCTAGCAACAGTCCCTGAAATTAAATACCTGGAGAAATTCATTAGACAAATATGCTGTTTTAGAATTTACATCAAAAAATGAAAGCACGAAAATGTGTTCAGCATATCTTTATTATTATGAAACACAGATACTAAAATATCAATAATGGGTACAGAGTTGTAAGGAAATGATCAATAATGAAGCAAATGCATTTTCATAGCTCTTCAAGGATTTACGCACAAAGCATAGTTACTGAAATATTTTAACAATATCAGATTTATATTCTAAAAGCAAGCGCCGATGCATTTTGTCTCTTACAAAACATTAATGTTTTAAAAACCCAGTCATCCTAATATGTCTTTGAGGCGAGTTACTATTCATTTATTTTGAAAAATAACTTAATTCAAGTATAGATTTCTAAAACCTATGAGAAGCAGCTATTATAGGGTCGATTATACCATAACAAAAATAGTGTAGGAGCAGCTCAGGGTACCTACTAAAATTCCTCCACTTGGAAATAAAGAATAGAAGACAATCATTTATGTACCACAAAAAAGGTATAAGACACTTTACAATGTTGTCATGATTAACTGCAATGAAAATATAATTGCAGTGACATCTCTTTAAATACATAATATTGGCTTTATCTCATTAGAAATTATGTTTGCATATCATCAGCTTTCAGGATTTCTTCACTGACAGATCTCCGTTTCACATTTTTAAAGGATATAAAAAGAATGTATGTGAAATAATAATATAATAATGATAGCAGCAATGGCTACACATATTGAATCTTTATGTGCTCTCCACTTTGCTTACCACTTTACATAGATCATTTAATCTTTGACATAAATCGCAGTGATATTTTTGGATACGTCTCCTAAGGCAAAATAAGTAAAAGCAAAAATAAACAAATGGGATCCAATTTAACTTAAAAGCTTCTGCACAGCAAAGGAAACCATCAACAAAACAAACAGACAACCTCTGGAATGGGAGAAAATATCTGCAAATGATATGACCGACAAGGGGTTAATATCCAAAATATATAAAGCGCTCATACAACTCATTATCAAAAAAACCCCACAAATAACCCAAACAAAAGATGGGCAGAAGACCTGAATAGACATTTTTCCAAAGAAGACATACAGATGGCCAACAGGCACATGAGAAGATACTCAATGTCACTAGAGAAATGCAAATCAAAACCACAATGAGATATCACCTCATACCTGTCAGCATGGCTATCATCAAAAAGACCACAAATAACAAATGCTGGAGAGGGTGTGGAGAAAAAGGATCCTCTGTGCACTGTTGGTGGGAATGTAAACTGGTGCAGCCACCCTGAAACAGTGTGGAGGCTCCTCAGAAAACTGAAAACAGAGCTACCCTATGATCCAGCAATCCCACTTCTGGGTAGGTATCAGGAAAACATCAAAACACTAATCTTCAAAAAGATACATGCACCCCAACGTTTACAGCATCACTATTTACAAGATTCAAGATATGGAAGCAACCCAAGTGTCCATCAGCAGATGAATGGATAAGGAAGATGTGTTGTATAGATACAATAGAATATTACTCAGCCGTAAAAAAGAATGAAATTCTGCGATTTGCAGCAACATGGATGGACCTGGAGAGTATTATACCTAGTGAAATAAGTCAGACAGAGAATGACAAATACTGTATGATATCACTTATATGTGAAATCTAAAAAATAAAACAAATATATATAGTAAAACAGAAACAGACCCACAGATATAGAAAACAAACTAGTGGTTACCAGTGGGGAGAGGGAAGAGGAGAGGGAAAAGATAGGGGTAGGGGATTAAGCAAGCTATTTAAAAAAAGATTTATACAAACTACTATGTATTAAATAGATAAGCAATAAGGATATATTGTACAGCACAGAGAATTATAGCCATTATCTTGTGATAACTTAATGGAGTATAATTTGTAAAAATACTCAATCACTGCTATACACCTGAAACTAATATTGTAAATCAACAATACTTCAATTTTAAAAAGTTGGATTCCACCTTGGTATAAAAAAAAAAAAAAAATCCTCCCCACAGCGCTGTGAGTACTATTAATAACAGCTGCAAACTCCAGGGGGCGCACTCACACATTGGTCCATGTAAATGGTGCCCAAAGCCATACGTGGTGGTCCTGACTTTTATTTTTCTCACATTAGAGATAAGGAAACTGAGGGTCATAAAGGGAGAGGAGAAAAAATAATTTAAGAAAGTGAAACCTATACCAGAGACTCTCTTTAAGGGGTAGGATTAAAATCAATTCATTTTGAAAAGACACATAACACCTGTGCCGCTAATAAGTATTAAAGAAGTAAAATTAAGGTTGCCAAGAGTCTATAACCTCTGCCTATACCTGGGCATGTGCCTTTCCATGGATTTTAGACCTTCAGCTACTAACCAGCAACCAGGCATAGTTAGGGCACCTCTCCTGCGTTTCTAGAGCTCTCTGAGTGTTTCACTGCATTATGTTGTAATTCTTTAACAAGCTAGTCCTTCTGCTAGAATCTGAATTTTTAAAGAACAAACTGTCCCATATTTCTATCCCTATAAGCAGCCCATAATGGACATTCTACTAGTTTCTGGCAAATTAATGAAAGGGACACTAATTCTCTTATAAAACAATGCTACGTTTAAAAAACTTGTTTTCAGGCTTCCCTGGTGGCACAGTGGTTGGGAGACCTCCTGCCGATGCAGGGGACACGGGTTCGTGCCCCGGTCTGGGAAGATCCCACATGCCACGAAGCGGCTGAGCCTGCGCGTCCGGAGCCTGTGCTCCGCAGCGGGAGAAGCCGCGGCAGTGAGAGGCCCGCGTACCGCCAAAAAAAACCACAAAAAACTTGTTTTCTATCAATCACATTTGAGAACCAAAACCTCAACACATTTCAGAAGTCAGCTGATAGGAAATGGAGGAAAATGGACCATCAAAGACAGCTTTCTAAAAGAGTGTCCTTATCATGAAGTCCCAGGAGTTGAACTACGTATGGTTTTTTGGCATGAAACAGTATCACATGTCTCATCTTAAGACAAAGTTAACAGTAAAAAAACAATATGCTCTCTTATTTTAGTTCGAATTCTTCATTTCCTCAAGTTTGGACTAATTTTAGCTCTTAGATCATTTAATATTGAAGAAAAATATATATATTTACAGCTTAGAGCCAATTACTTCCAAAAGTTTTAAAGGCAACTTGAAGAAATAATTAACTGTATCTAAAATTATTCCAAGTGCTATCTTGCTTCTAAAATGTCCCTTTTTTGGGGTTGGTTTCTTTCTTCTTGTCTTGGACAGAATACTCTTCCCTGGTTTGCTGATTTTGGGGGGAATAAAGTAAAGAACTTTAGAGTGAGGACAGCAAACCCCTACAAGCATGCATCCCTGGGACCTCTGTTGAGACCTGGCAGATTGCCAGTTAGGGGAGGGCGTCATGTCCATACCTTCAGTGGATCTGATACAGAATAGAAACACTGGAAACTCAAAGAAGGCGACAGTTTTAAGCTTTGCGATCTTACATATGTGAAAAATATGTCAGATCACTGTCTCCTCAGGAATCTACCTTGTATGAAGTGTCTGAGGAAAGACTGATGCTACGTTTAGTGTCAGAAATGCCACTTCATGCAGCAACATAGATAGACCTAAAGATGATCATACTAAGCAAAGTCAGTCACAAAGAGAAAGACAAATACCACATGATATCACTTATATGTGGACCCTAAAATACAACACAACTGAACTTATCTATAAAACAGAAACAGACTCACAGACATAGAGAACAGGCTTGTGGTTGCCAAGGGGAGGGGTGTGGGAGGGATGGATTGGGAGGGTGGGATTAGCAGATGCAAACTAGTATATATAGGGTGGATGAACAACAGGTCCTACTGTATAGCACAGGGAACTATAGTCAGTATCCTGTAATAAAGTGTAATGGAAAAGAATAGGAAAAAGTATATATATATATATATAACTGAATCACTTTGCTGACAGCAGAAATTAACACAACATTGTAAATCAACTATACTTCCGTAAAATATTTTAAAAAAATGCCGTTTCATGCTATGCACTATTAAACAAAAGGTGCTTTGCAATCCCATGTGTCTCAGAGACTGACAGCTCACACTTCCAAGCATCTGGTATCATACAGGCACTTTTACTGTGTATCAACTGAGGATCTTGAAATAAAAGCCAAATTTGTCACTTGTGATGAATTCTGTGGGGAGCTGCCTTTGCCATGGTGCCAATGTCAAGACATCACAAAATGCAGTAAGTGTGTGGCTGACTCAGGACATTGTATGAAGTCACAAGGGTCGCAATTCACTAGTTCCAACATATGCTACGGAGCAGAAGGAAAACATCCCAGAACGCATGCCTTAAGAGTTTTCAGAGTTCCCTGCTCAAGGAAATATTTAAAGGAGGCACACCTTTCTGGAAGGGGAGTGAAGATGGGGGAAACATAAAACCTTCCAGTCTTTCGTCATCACCCTCAGAAAGCCTGTGACAGAATGAACGACGATAACCTTTTCTGAAGGCACAGAGGAGGTGGAGATGTTTGAAAACTCAGGGATTCTGTCTGGATCCACAGCAGTAACTTTACTGGATAAAACTGTGGGAGAGGAAAGCTGAGGACTCCCCTCTCTTACTCTGTCTCCCCATTTGCATCCAAAGGCCATACAGGCTGTTAAAAAACCACTCAAAATGAATGATAATAATAAGAACTTTGTGATCGGTTTTTAGACTGCGTTTACTGACAACTCACTGTTTGACTATAACTATGCCAAAGGACAGCAAAAACTAGAAAACAAGACTAGAAAACGTTATTCTCAGGAACAAAATCTGTGCACAGACTCAGTGGTTGTATATGTAAATAACAGTCTTATTCTGCATCTAGACTGGGGAGACAATCTAGCATATTAGTCAAGAAGGAAATTTGTTTCCTGAAGTCCATTACTAATTAAATTGTGCTGGTTCTTAGAAAATACATGCTGACTCGGGACAAAGGATCATGAGATCTTCGCTTTACCCTTAGATCAACAGTTGATTCCACGTGAAGGGTCACTGGGGTACTCATTATACTATTTCTGCTAATTCTCTGTAAATTGAAATATTTCAAAATAAAAAGTTTTTTAAAAGTAGTTTCTCTAGTCTTCTGCTTCTCAGCTGTATAATCTAGTTCAAGTTACTTGCTGTTTTGAAACCTCAGTGTTCTCATCCGTAAAATGAGAATGATACTGGTAACAACGTCAAAGAACTCAATGGAATGATAACTCAAAAAAGGCAGTAATGACACAAATCTTAAAAGTTATTTTCTGCTCATGCTCGATCACGCATTTTGGTTTTGGCCAGCTGAGTACATGCCATCCACTATGATAATGAAGTATGCTGATGCTATCCTTATTAAAAAATCATCAGTGCTCAACGACATCCAACTTTTGTAACTGCAAACATTATAAAGCAGGCTATCATTGAAGTGCTCTGTTTAATTATAAAACAACTACATACATCCAAAGATACTTACGAAATGGGACTGAATGCATTGGAAATTTAACAGACGTTAAAATTTACTTCGAAACTGTGGAATTTTTAGCAGTTTCTCAAAAACAAAAACAGAAGACACAGACACACACAGGAAGCAAAGAAATGTTTCCTTAAGTTTTCCTAGATACAGTCGAAATGTTAATAATCGTTTTTGGCATTTACTGTCAATGAAGCCATTTACTGCTATCACTGTGTCAAAAGGTAGTGGGGAAAATAGTATCAACACCTCCTCTTGAGTAAGCTGGTACCAGCATTATATTTAACACCGGTGCTTTTTTCATACAATGGATCATTTTCCTTACCCTCAGGAGAGCAACTTCAATGTCTACCTTTAATCCCACCTAGAAATATTTTGACAAACTGACGAGAGTTAAGTATGTTAAAAAGTTAAAAGCATAGGTTCTCTGCCTTTAAAACACTGAGCAAATTAATCTATGATGGTATTCCATTAACAGTATTCCATTAATCTATGATGGGACAGGTACCTCTATCCACATTTCTTAGCACAGGAAAAGGAGATTAAATATATTCACAGCGCCAAAAGAAAGCTGGTAATAGAATGGACTCAGGGACTATTGCAAATGACGGCATAACCTTCTAATTATGTCCTCGTCTAGAGAGCAAGCTACACATTCAGAAGGCAAAATCCATTCTCCGTGGAGACAACAAGCACTCAGAAGCCAAGCACTTCCTGTGAACTTTACGCTCCAGTGGGACCAGGTGCCACGGCTCTCTTGAATCTCAGGTGATGAGCTGCCCCAGTGCCAGCAGCAGCCCTGGAGAATTCCTTCCCTCCTCTCCAAGTCCATTTTTAATATGTGTTTTTTTATATATACTAAATTGCTTATGATATAATGTTCATTTAAAATTTAACTCTTTGATTATTTTAAATTGTACCATGTAAGTGGCACTAAGTACATTCACAATGTTACATAACCCCCTCTAATGTCTGCTCCGGAACATGTGCGCCATCCTTTTTGTCACTGGAATAATATTCCAGAGAGGTGGAAACATTACATCTCTAAGATTTTAAAACCCGAACTTTAAACTTTGGACTCAAGTATATGGTTTACAGCCCCACCGAATCCTGTGTAAGAAATTCTAATTTCCAAGAACCTGGTACTATGTTACCATTCAAACTGGACACTTCTGAGAATACAGGGGGATAAACTGGGACCATCTGGGCAAACCAGGACATACTATTGTTAAGAATAAACTTTCAATGAACTATTGCCTTAGTTCATTGCCTCAGATGCTAGATGCAAGAAATCTTTCTCTTCAGAGATGTTTATAACTAGACTCTGTGAACATAACTACCATACAGGGAATTTCATGATTCTTAGAAGAGCAACTTGGGTAAATAATTAATGGGTAAATATCCTTCTGGGAAACCATCAGGTTTGGGCTCTTTAGACAAAATTGTTAAAATATCACCCTATTTACCCAAAGATCAGGAAGCACAGAAAGTCTACTCTAAGGTAAAAAGTCTTCATAGCTATTTCTAAGACTTCACACACGAAACATTTCATTTCACGTATTTGATGAAAATGAATCAAGTCATCGTCTCACGAGTAAAACAAAGAAGAGTACGGGAGCCTCCGTATTACTTTTTGACGAACAGAGAAGAGGGATCAGTGCCCAAAACGAAAATGGAAAAGGAGTCATTAACGTAAGAGTTGCTTCTGAAGTGAATGCATTCAATCCCTAGTAACTGATTATACAAAAAAAAATTTTTTTTTAATGTCACACAGTGTATTTTCTCTATGATCAACAGAATGGCATACTAAAAGTCTCTAGGGCTTGAGAGAAAGATCATAGAATTTGGAGTCACAACTACTTGGGTTCATACTCTAGTTCAATCATTTAGTAGGTGAAAATTGCTTGTAGAGAAAATTGCAGAGAAAATTGCTTGTAGCAAATACGGTTAGACGCCCATCCAAAATCTTTTCTTCCTCCTTCCCAACAAAACCCTGAATTTGCTCAGGTACACACCTGTCCCCCTTGAAGCCCATGCTTCTCAGGGATAGGACTAATTATAAAGGTTAACCCCGAATCCCGTTTATTCCCTCTGCCAATGATACAGCTGAGGTAAGGATTCTGAATCTCCTTGAGGTCCCAAAAGACAAGGAATAGAATAATAATGCCATTGGCACTTTATTGGATTTCACAACACAGGTACATACGCATATCTCAACACAAAGAAAACAGAATCAGGCTGATAAAAGACATTAATTTATCACATTAAATGCTCATTTCAAAAAGAACTCAGGGGAATTTAACATGGTGGATACTTCTCAATAAACTTTAAAATGAATATAATAGAATATATAAAAATTTATAATGTAAGCTTGAATCATAATTCCTTAATTTAGAAAAGTTAAAATTTAGAATTTATTGAGAAGGATAAGACAGTTAAAAATGACCCAATGTAATGAAGGTAAAATTCTAAAATCTAAAAATTTTAGATAATCTTATTTCCCCTAACAAAACAACATCAACGATAATAAAGCTAAAGAGAGGTTAAAATATTGATTAAACATACAAGCTTTGGGTATACAACCTAAATCTGAAAACTGGCTCTGACACCTGTATACTATATAACATTGGGCAAGATTCTTAGCCTCTCTTAGCCCGTTTTCTTATATATCAAATGGAGATAATATAATCTCACAGACTTAGGTTTTAATAAGATAACGTAAGCCCATTTCTTGTATAGGTGCCAAGTGTATACTAAGCCCTAAATTAAATATGTTAATTACATTCACATAATAAAATTAGTTCCAAGGGATCTCACTGACATCTGGTAGTCTATTATAGAATACTGGGTTTTAAAAAGCAGCCCAAATTTCAGATGGGCAAAGGGAAATCCTCAAAGACATTTCCAGCAACTCCAAGAAAAGACAGGTGGCAAACATGATAGAAATAAAATCATATCGAATTACTCCTCCTGGGTAAGATAGAGTAACAGGTACTGGATTTAGCTTCCTACCTGAAACAACTTAAAAAAAAAAAAAGCAGACGACATGGATGAAACAATGGTTTTCAGACCCTTGGACACTAGGCAACTCAGGATGGTGATCCCTGAGAAAAGCGGATGCAAATGAGTTGAGTCCTACAATTGCCCTAACTTACTGCCAAATGGTTTCCAGGCCACAGCACAGGGAGGGGAAACTCAGGCAGAGTCCAGTGGTCTCTGAGAATAGAGGTTATAGATCTAGGAGTCTGGGGATGCCAAGGTACATATTGAGTGGAGAAGGCTTCATGGAGAGAAATCTCTGCAGGGTGTTTTCTGGTCTTCAGCTGAGGAATGACAAGCACATTTAAGTGAGGAAACTACCTGAATCTGGGAAAAGAATCACCAGCAAAGAGAAGGAAAAATTCCTGAAACTTACAAAGGCCAGGGATAATTCGTGTCCCCACCAAACATCAAGGAAAATCTTGTAATTCATAGGACACTGAGTAGGGTGTTCATAAGGGTATTGCCTCAGTGTGAGAAAAAATTTGCTCTAGGATAGCGCTGCTATGATTCCAACTAACAAAGACTAAAAGTAAGCCTCTAAAAGGAACAAACTGTTTACAGGTAACTCAATTTCTTCCCAGAACAAACCTTAAGATATTTACAGGATCGCAAAATATTTAACACACACCAAAGTAAAATTTACAATATCTGGCATTCAATTAAAAAATCACCAGATGTTTGAAGAAGCAGAAAAATACAACTCATACTGAGGAGAAAAATCTATCAGTAGAAACAGATTCAAGAATTACACAGATGACAGAATTAGTACAAAAAGACACAAACAGTTATAAGTATATCTGACATGTTCAAGAAGATAAATATATATGCATACTAAATATAGACATGGAAGGTATAAAAAGACACAAACAGAACTTCTACAATGTTTAAAATGAAA
The DNA here is from genome assembly GCF_039906515.1 of Pseudorca crassidens. Classification (NCBI taxonomy): domain Eukaryota; kingdom Metazoa; phylum Chordata; class Mammalia; order Artiodactyla; family Delphinidae; genus Pseudorca; species Pseudorca crassidens. The sequence goes on from NC_090296.1 coordinate 193,701,270, forward strand.
AACATCCTGGATGGGATTAATACCAGTTTAGACACTGTAAAACAAAAAAATTAGTGACTCTGAAGATGCAGGAATAGAAACTACAGAAAATGAAAAACAGACCGGAAAAATAAAGGAGGAGGTAAGACAGAAAAAATATTTGAAAATAATTGCCTGAACTTTCCAAATCTGATGAAAGCTGTAAGTCCACAGATGCAAGGTACTCAAAGAAACTCAAGTACAAAAAACTTAAAGAAAATTATACCAAGTCACATACTAATAAAAGTGCTTAAGACTAGTGCTAGAAAAAAAAATTAAAAGGAACCAGAGGGAAAAAAGATACTTTATGGGAGAAAAGACAGCCTCTTCAATAAGTGGTGCTGGGAAAATTGGACAGCTACATGTAAAAGAATGAAATTAGAACACTCCCTAAAACCACACACAAAGATAAACTCAAAATGGATGAAAGACCTAAATGTAAGGCCAGACACTCTAAAACTCTTAGAGGAAAACATAGGCAGAACACTCTATGACATAAATGACAGCAAGATCCTTTTTGACCCACCTCCTAGAGAAATGTAAATAAAAACAAAAATAAACAAATGGGACCTAATGAAACTTAAAAGCTTTTGCACAGCAAAGGAAACCATAAATAAGAAGAAAAGACGACCCTCAGAATGGGAGAAAATATTTGCAAATGAAGCAACTGACAAAGGATTAATCTCCAAAATATACAAGCAGCTCATGCAGCTCAATATCAAAAAAACAAACAACCCACTCCAAAAATGGGCAGAAGACCTAAATAGACATTTCTCCAAAGAAGATATACAGATTTCCAACAAACACATAAAAGGGTGCTCAACATCACTAATCATTAGAGAAATATAAATCAAAAGTACAGTGAGGTATCACCTCACACTGGTCGGAATGGCCATCATCAAAAAATCTACAAAGAATAAATGCTGGAGAGGGTGTGGAGAAAAGGGAATCCTCTTGCACTGTTGGTGGGAACGTAAATTGATACAGCCACTATGGAGAACAGTATGGAGGTTCCTTAGAAAACTAAAAATAGCACTACCATATGACCCAGCAATCCCATTACTGGGCATATACCCTGAGAAAAACATAATTAAAAAGAGTCATGTACCACAATGTTCACTGCAGCTCTATTTACAATAGCCAAGACATGGAAGCAACCTAAGTGTCCATCGACAGATGAATGGATAAAGGAGATGTGGCACGTATATACAATGCAATATTACTCAGCCATAAAAAAAAGTGAAATTGAGTTATTCGTAGTAAGGTGGATGGACCTAGAGACTGTCATACAGAGTGAAGTAAGTCAGAAAGAAAAACAAATACTGTACGCTAACACATATATATGGAATCTAAAAAAAAAAAAAAAAAGGTTCTAAAGAACCTAGGGACAGGACAGGAATAAAGACACAGATGTAGAGAATGGACCTGAGGACACGGGGAGGGGGAAGTGTAAGCTGGGATGAAGTGAGAGAGTGGCATGGGCATATATATACTACCAAATGTAAAATAGATAGCTAGTGGGAAGCAGCTGCATAGCACAGGGAGATCAGCTCGGTGCTTTGTGAGCCCCTAGAGGGGTGGGATAGGGAGGGTGGGAGGGAGACGCAAGAGGGAGGGGATATGGGGATACATGTATACATATAGCTGATTCACTTTGTTATACAGCAGAAACTAACATAACACACCATTGTAAAGCAATTATACGCCAATAAAGACGTTTAAAAAAATTGTGTTTAACTGAATGAATGTGCAATTTATAGATATTTTGTTAACTTTAAGACCATGGCACTTTTTTTTTTTTTTTGCGGTACGCGGGCCTCTCACTGTTGTGGCCTCTCCCGCTGCGGAGCACAGGCTCCGGACGCGCAGGCTCAGCGGCCATGGCTCACGGGCCCGGCCGCTCCATGGCATGTGGGATCCTCCCGGACCGGGGCACGAACCCGCGTCCCCTGCATCAGCAGGCGGACTCTCAACCACTGCGCCACCAGGGAAGCCCGACCATGGCACTTTAAAATTTTTAAATTTAACTTTTTAAAATTTTTAAATTAAACTTTTCAATTTAATAAATTAATAAAGAATATTTGGATAATATTTTTGATATAAAACTTTGGTCACTAAAATTAGCTCTTATACATTTTTAAATGGCTACGGATCATCAGGTGTGTAAATGGGTTCAGATAATGTTGATTATGGAGGAGTTTTTGCCAGCTCTACTCAATACTCTGTAGTGACCAATATGGGAAAGAATCTAAAAAAGAGTGGATACATGTATATGTATAACTGAGTCACTTTGCTGTACAGCAGAGACTAACACAACACTGTAAATCAACTATACTCCAATAAAAATTAATTAAAAAAATTAATTTGTGAAGGTGATATGAAATGTGTTTATGAATAAAACTAGCTACATAGCTCTTAGTCAAAAAAAAAGATACATTACGTACATGGGAACAAAGGTAAGAATGACAACAAACTTCTCATTGGAAACAATGTTAAGTGACAAGAGAGTGGAGCAACATCTTCAAAGTAATGAAAGAACATATACTGTCAATCCAGCAAAAAACATTTTTTTAAAGATGGTGAAATAAAAACTTTTGCCAACATATAAAAACAGAAAGAATTTATCACCAGCAGTCCAGGCCTACAAGAAATATTAAAGGAAATCCTTCAGAGAAATAATACCCAATGAAAATGCAGATCTACATATAAAGAGTACTGAAAATGGTAAATATGTGGGTAAATATAAAAAATTTTCCTTAAGAAATTTCAGAAAGGTAACTGACAGTTTAAAACCAAAAATATAATATGTGCAGTTTATAATATATGTAGAAGTAAAGTGTGTGACATTAAATCTAAATGATATAAACACATCAATAAAAGGCAGATGTTCAGATTACATAAAGAAGCAAGACCCAACTATTTGCTGCCTATAAGAAAACTACTTTAAGTATAAAGAAACAAATAAGTTCAAGGCAAAATGATATGCTAAAAAAGATATGCTAATTATATAATTAAAAATAGCTGGAGTGGCTATAATATCAAAGTAGATTTCAGAGAAAATAATATTACTAGGGGGCTTCCCTGGTGGCGCAGTGGTTGAGAGTCCGCCTGCCGATGCAGGGGACACGGGTTCGTGTCCCGGTCCGGGAAGATCCCACATGCCGTGGACCGGCTGGGCCCGTGAGCCATGGCCGCTGAGCCTGCGCGTCCAGAGCCTGTGCTCTGCAACGGGAGAGGCCACAACAGTGAGAGGCCCGCATACCGCAAAAAAAAATAAAAATAAAAAAATAATAATAATATTACTAGGGATAAAGAGGATAATTTCAGAATGATAATGAGGTCATTTATCAAGAGAACCAAAGCAAAAATGAATAAAACTGCAAGAAGAAATAGTTAAATTCACAGTTATAGTCAAGGATTTAACACTCTTCTCTCATTAATTGACAGAAGAAGCACACAGGAAATCACAAGATACAGAAGACTTAAATAACAATATCAACCAACCTGACCTAATTGACATTAGTAGAACACTGCACCCAGCGACATCAGAATACACATGCTTTTCAAGTGCACACAGAAAATTTACCAAGAAAGACCATGGTCTAGTCCATAAAAATAAAAGTCTCAATAAAGTTAAATGGATTAAAATCATACAAAGTATGTTCACTGACCACGCTGAAATTAATTTAAAATAATCTACAGTAATATATCTGGAACAATTCAGAAATATTTGAAAGTACATAATATACTTCTAAATAACTTTTGGTACAAACAAGAAACAAAATCAAAGTATTCTGAACTGCATAAAGAACAACATATAATGTATCAAAATTTGTGGAAAGCAGCTTTTGGAGGAAAATCTACAGCATTAAACTCCCATGTTAAAAACACAAATAAGTCTCGGGGCTTCCCTGGTGGCGCAGTGGTTGAGAATCTGCCTGCTAATGCAGGGGACACGGGTTCAAGCCCTGGTCTGGGAGGATCCCACATGCCGCGGAGCAACTAGACCTGTGAGCCACAACTACTGAGCCTGCGCGTCTGGAGCCTGTGCTCCGCAACAAGAGAGGCTACGATAATCAGAGGCCCGCGCACTGCGATGAAGAGTGGCCCCCACTTGCCACAACTAGAGAAAGCCCTCACACAGAAACGAAGACGCAACGCAGCAAAAATAAATAAATTAATAAACTCCTACCCACAACATCTTCTAAAAAAAAAAAGTCTCATATTAATTACCTTAAGCAACTATAAAAATGAAATCCAATGACTCTTACTTCACACCATAAACACACACACAAAATTAACTCAAAGTGGCTCATAAGACTAAATGTAAAACCTTCTAAGAAAGCACGGGAGAGGATCTTAGTGACCTTGGGTTTGTCAAAGATTTCTTAAATTTGAAACAAGAGGTACAAACTATAAAATTATAAGATCCATAAATTAGACTTTAGTGAAATTAAAAACTTTTGTTGTTCAAAAGACACTATTAAGAAAATGAAAAGGCAAATCTCAAACTGAGAGAAAATAGTTGCAAAACATATATCTAACAAAAGATCTGTATCGGTAATTTATAAAAATTCTCTTATAACTCCATAATAAAGCAATCCAATCAAAAATAGTCAGAATATTTGAATAGACACTTCACCAAAGAAGACACATAGAAGGCAAATAAACATCTGAGAAGATAATCGAAGGGGAATTCAAATTAAAATCATGAGAAACAACTATACACCCAACATAATGTCTCAAATTAATAAAGATTGACCATACAAAATTTTACCAAAGATGTGGGGTAACTACAACTGGTATAGACCGCTGACAGAAACATGAAACGTTACAACAACTTTGGAAAATAGTTTGGTAGTTTTAAAAAGTATTAGACAGGCACAGACCATGTGACCCAGCGGTTCCAACCCTAGATATTGACCCCAAAGAAATGAAAATATACGTCCACGCAAAGACTTGTGCGTGAATGTCCATGATAGCTGTATTTGTAACAGCCAAAAACTGGAGACAACTAAAATGTACCTCAATGGGTGAATGGATAAACCAGTCATGGTACAACCATATAATAGATTTCTACTCAGTAATTAGGGGAATAAACTATTGACGCACAAACAACAGGAGTGAGTCTCCTTTTCTTGAATTATTTATTCATTTTATCCCTTTACTTATTCCTTTATCTCTAAACCCACTCCCATTATGCCCTCCTAAATTGGCACTCTTCTAGTATTTAATATATGCCCTTTAATATGTATGTACACATGTATGCATGTGTATATGTAAGTATATATATATATGCTTTAACGTATATTTCAATGGCATTATGCTATAGCTCTTATTTTCCCCTTTCTGCTGTATTTTAAGGACTTATCCTAGCTCTATACACATCCAGTAAGTTGCTTCTAACTGATATATTCCATACTATGCGTTTACCAATGTTACCTCATTGACTCCCTTAGAGATGGGTACCTGTGTAACCAACTTCCTGCTACCGCAAACAATAATGAAATAAATATCTTAAATCTTGTCTCCTTGTGGTAGCCATAGCCATCACTTCTCAACCTGATTAAGACATTATTTGGGGGTTATGTTTAAGGGGTACAGCCCCTTACCTACATTTTGTTCTATTAGCTTTGCAGTCATCTTTTAATCCCTCTTTAATCTACCTGGAGTCCAACTTGTTCTATGGTGCAATGTAGGAATTTGGTTTTTTCTCTATTATGAGCCAGTGTTGCAATACCATCTGCTAAAGAGTTGATCTTTTCTCCATTATATAAAATGAAGTGATGCATCTCTATCATATACCACACTTTTTTTGGTAAAAAGAAGAATGCTCTTGGAAGGCTGATGACCCAGATGAGATGGGCAAGAAAAATATCCCTGGCCCTCCATCTCCAGGAGGGCAATGGTGACTGCCCACCATGGATTCAGCCTTCTGAAGCCACATGCAAGTAGGAAACCTTGAACTCACCCAGGGGCTCTAAAGGGATTTTTAAAAAACAAGAATAAAGAAAGAAATAGTCTTATTAGGTCAAGTGCTTCAGATATTTCCTGTGAATTCCTGCAATTCCTGCAATGTTTAGTAGCAAAACAATGTGTTTCCGGGTCATGTTACATACATAAAATGCTTTTAGTGTCATAACTGTACTACATATTGCATGATACTTAGCTGTTTAGAATGTGAGCAGACCTGTTATCCACAAAGCTTTCCAATTTTCCCAAAGCTTTTGGAAATTCATGGAATGATTTAGGGTGCTTGACATGATATAGTATTTAACTGGTACATTTTTTGTAAGCAAGGAAAAATCTTGTCCCAAACGGGTCTGATTTATGGCTTACTTCAGTATTCTATACATAGTAAGTCCTCAAAACAATGTCCTTGGCTGACTACCTGGCTGAGTGCCCACATATTCCCTGGGTTGGAATTTACAAGCAGAAGGAAATCCTCCTTCGTGAAAGTCACGATCTATTTGCATTTGCCTTTCGTTAGGAGGAAAAGGCACCAGAGACTTCAAGGACTATTATAGTGTATAAAACTTAACTCCATGCAATTATTCATGGAGCCCCTCCGGGGCCATACAGCATTATTATATGCTTCAATAAATGTTTCTGCCTTACCCTTGGATTTCAATAGAAACTATTTTGCACTCTTGTTATTCACTTACATTGCCCCATTGATTCTAAACAACCAGTAGAAAATGGAATCAAGTAAGCTAGTATTTCCCTTAGAAACTGGTGGCGGGTGGTATTACGAGCTGGAGTCCTAACTAAGAGCTTAGTACTGGCTAGCACCAGTACTCAAACATTCCGTTTTCCATGCCTATAGATGTACTTGAAGTTAAAGAGCAGAAGATCAAATCCATCCATGTAACAAGATTTACCCGGTGCTCATTACACCCAGGGATTTCATGAGTGTCATGCTTAGACTTGGTTAATCTCTAAATCTACAGGATGGAGTTCAGAGTTTCTCTTTTTGTTTGGATCTAAAGAACTGTGACTTACTATTTCCAATTCACATAGCTGATAGGTTACATTATAACATTTCCTCTCTGCTGGAGGATGACCTTCCACGTGTTCCATTGTGATGCACCAGTAATGTTCTTCTGTTCCAAAACAGATTTTGTTTCTTACTTTCTAAAATATAATAGAACATGAATTTTGATAATGTCACATGAACACCATCCTCCCACTCCTTTTATTTCTCCACAATAAAGAAACCCTGGGGACACTACAGATGGTGAAGGGGAGTTTCACGCAATGGCAGGTAACTGCAACCTCTTGTGATTTCAACTCAGGAAAGAGACAGAAAGAACGCACGTGTTCTCTGTGACCTAGGCTTTTTGGTTAATGTGAACCTTGCTGGGATGGCTGTATAAACGTCAACATGCTTTGAGGCTGGTAACACAAACATTAATACAAATGTTAAACAAGAAACCAACTTTGGTTGTGTCCATGGGAAAAGATCTACAAATGTTCTCCACAACTTAAAAGTTTTTCTACTGACATTTAACCGGAACATGGGTATCATTAGGACAATGTTCCTTGCTCTCCCACCATTTTGAATATTTCCCAAATCCTTATCAGTGACACTGAAAATTTTACTGATGTTTTGATACTCTAGACAAAATATCCAAGGTTAAAATGGGAAGTTATATGGGAAAACCTGAAGTAGGCTCTAAATGTCCTAATCATATGTAATTTTTATTAAATAACTTATAAAGTCTCCATATTGTATATCTAATGATTTAGTTCACCATATTCTATTATTTCTACTCATCAATCATATATTTCCCATGTCATCAAAAAGCAAAGTTTATGTCTCTACCCAGCAGAAAACATTTTTAGGGAAACGTTTTACTAAACTATAAAATATTAGAGTGTTCCGATCTATTTTTCATAATCATTGCTAGTAACATGATAGAAACATTACCAATCCTGATAGCAGATTTTCAGAAATTAATTAAACCCATTAGAATCAGTAGAAAGCAGTCATTTATTCGTCACTACAGAAAGAAAGAAAAATGAATTCGACTTTATGTAACTAAAAGCACATTCCTTTTAGAAAATATCCACATATGAATTTTGAAATCAATTTATGGCGGTAATAGGTTTCATTTGCTAAAGAAGAACAAATGAAAATGTAAATTAAGAATGGCATCACAAACGGCAACTACGATTGAATCAAAGATGTACTTTATCAAAATAAGCAATTTACGGCAGAGTGTTCTTACAAGTGAACCCTGAATAAAACAATAATCTGGCTAAGGTAAGAACTCAGAATTACATTTGTAATTAATTTGCCATGCTCAGTCTGCTCTGTTCCTATTTCTGCTCTTCTCGTGCTGATACAAAGACGAGCACGAAAGTGTGCACGTGATTACTTATTTAAGTCAAATACCTTATGAATGGATGCACTTATGACCTGTATTAACATGTATCATCAGGATGTAAGGGAGTTTTGCAAAATGCTAATGTTCAATGTCTCCTTAAGCTTTATTTTATATTGATGTCTTATTTCTCATGTAAATGTACACTTTTCCTTATGAGAATTAAGTTTCTCTGTGCTTTAGTTCTTACAACTTTCCTATGAAATCAACCAGCTTGGTATTATTCCCATTTCACAGATGTGGGCCTAAGCCACCACCGCCATGTGCTATATCCTACCCTCACGGGGCAGACTGTGGGGCAAAGACCATGATTTACCTTCAAACAGCTTTGTTTTCATGAATCAGAATCAAGTGGACAGGGCTTCCCTGGCAGCACAGTGGTTAAGAATCCGCCGGCCAATGCAGGAGACACGGGTTCCATCCCTGGTCCGAGAAGATCCCGCATGCCGCGGAGCAACTAAGCCCGTGTGCCACAACTACTGAGCCTGACCTCTAGAGCCCGTGAGCCACAACTACTGAGCCCAGGTGCCACAACTACTGAAGCCCTCACGCCTGGAGCCCGTGCTTCGCAACGAGAAGCCCACGCACCGCAATGAAGAGCAGCCCCCGTTCGCCGTAACTAGAGAAAGCCCGTGCACAGCAATGAAGACCCAACGCAGCCAAAAAAAAGAATCAAGGGGACAGCCTTCTCCCCATCATATTCCCTCTACCTAGAATCTTCTTCATTTGGTAAAGCCTTACTCCCTTTCTAGGCTTAATTCAGAAACCAGCTCTTCTCTGAAACAGACTCCACTGAAATCGACTGAATGATTCCTGCCTCTGTTCCCCATAGCTTTTGTGAGAATACTGAGCACACCCTTTCATTGTTCACAGCACGCACATCTGTTTATTCCTGCACGAGTTAGTCTTTTTTTTTTTTTTCTTTTTGTCTGCGCCGCACGGTTTGTGGGATCTTAGGTCCCCGAGCAGGGATCGAACCCGTGGCCCACTGCAGTGGCAGCACGGAGTCTTAACCACTGGACCGCCAGGGAAGTCCCCAGGACTTAGTCATTTTTATATCCCTCTCGCAGAGCCTGGGAAAGGGTCTAGCATGAAGCAGCTGTTCAACAACCTTAGCAAAGTAAATTGTATGAGTGACCGCCACAGACAGCAGGTAAGTAGAATTGTAACTACTCCTGCCCTTGAAGTAAATCCTGTCAGTGGGAGAGGAAAAGGCTTAAGAGTGAGACAGGAAGTTAATACGTATATTAAAGAGTGATTTTTAAGTGTAGATAAAGGAGGAAAAGGATTGGCCTAAATCCAACCACGACACCAGCACAGCTCAAGACACAAGTGAATGTAATTAGAGGCGTAAGGCGTTCATTCCTGCATAACCACGGGTTTCTTGTTCAATTACACAGTTTTCTTATATGTCCTCTTTAAGACAGGAAGCAAGGTGGGAACGATATTACGGATAATAGAGGCTCCTGACAGAGAAAGAATTCCAGTGGATACTGGCAGCTCAGCTGTTCTCTTCAGAAAGAGGCTTCAAGACAGCCTGCCTTTTTATTATGTCTGGTGAAGGTGAAAACGGCTTTAAAAATATCAGCGAGGAGACATTTATGGAGTCCCTACCTCAGGCTAAATACTTGTGGAAAGTTTTCACAGATTATCAGATTCTCCTAATATGAGTTAGAGATCATGGTCCCCATTTTACAGGAAGAGGACTGAAGATCAGAACAATGAAATGAGTTGCTGAGATTGCAAACCTAGTGCCAGAGCTTTGATCCAACCAAATTCCGGGACCCTTCCTACGACTCCCTACAACCCCCTCTTTCGGTGTTTGGAACACTGACACTCACCTACTGCACTGTGTGAACATGATTCCTGTTCAAAGACATCTGGTTTAGACTATTTCACATCTGCTAAATTGTAATCTGAGGATTCCTTTCACGTGAAGCTGGAGAATTTGTCTATACTCCTTGGGCATCTCATGGAAACCGCGCTTAGGTAACCTGTTGTCGTAGTAGTGATGGCTGACAGGTGTGTTCTCTCCAGTTTTAGAGAAGGGCCAGAATCCATAGAGTTTCACGTTCTCGCACAGTTCAACTGCCACGCTTGTGATCATCAAGCCGGAGGACAGGCGATACTCGGTCACACCCTTAGTCCTCCAGAAGAGGGCAAGGTTTTTCAGGTACTTGGGATGGAAAAATAAGACTCTTTGTCTTGCTTTAGACTCCTTCAGTGTGTAGTACACCTTAAAAGAGGCCGCCGTGTTGGCCCTGAAGGAAAATGCTGGCAGAAGGACGAATGCATCTCCATAGGTTGCAACGTCCTCCAGAAATATTGCTTTCTTTTCCTTTAAGTTCCCATATCTGCCAAAGTTTTAAAACATCATGATTTTAACAGTAATCATCAAAGGAGCAGTTTTGGTAACATGAGGCTGAATTCACCACTGGCCAAAAAATAGAACCATTTATATCACTGTATATAAAAGAGACAAACTGCAGACTCAGAAAAAACGCATGTTAAGTAAGCATCTTGTAAACATCAGGGGTGAGGTCTTCATTTCTCTTTCTTGGCATATCTAGGCTCTCATTCCTACCTTCTTATGGGGCAATACCCTTACTGGACATACATTTTTTATATTATTTTATCTTCCAACTCAGTCCTTTTTTCCTAAGGTTGCTTTTTAATGACGAATTACCTTCCAAATGTATAATGCTGAAATGTTTTCTCAAACATAACACACTCTTAAAATATCTGTACATTAAAAAAATGCATTCAGCTGTACATTTGTATATACATGTTATTATAAAATAAGTTTCCTTTAGAAAGTCTAAAGTATCTATATGCATAAACACACACACACACACACACACACACACACACACATCTTAAATTTCCTCCATGGATTGTGAGAGCTCTATGTGTTTAATTTAAATAATACCTCAGTAAATATACTGGTGTGCATGACTGCGTGTGTTTAGAAAATAAGCCTTGGGGAGACAGGTACAATATTTTATATTCTCTTAAGCCATACTAGAACTATTTGAGGGGTGTATTCTACTAATAACAATTATTAGTCACTTCGGATGAAAATAGTTGAATAAACCTATATGTAGGATTTTTATTAAACAGCCAACATTTTGTAGTAGTTACATTGTGGAAAATAAAATACACGAATTATTTTTTAGTAATAAACTGCCCGAAATGAAAACTGGATTTTGCCAGGTTCTCCTAAGGGTTATTACTCTCTGAAGCTTCTAAATAGACTACGTTTTTTCAAGAAAGCGCTATCGAGACAAGAGTAACACTAAAATTCTGAAAGGAAATCTAAAAAAGGAACTTCACTATTAAAAAGTTCTCATTGGATTAGCAACATTCAGCTTATGACATTATAAGTACAACTGGACATACCTCTTCTGAGCCACAACCTAAATTACCAAATATTCTTATATATTTTCCTAAAAAGCCATTCCAGCTGTATCAGAAGTCAGTCTCAGCAACAAGATTAGTGCTCAGACTAAGAAACAGGTTAAATAATGAGAAAAATGTTCTTGAACAGTTATGTAATTTGAGGTACTTACCTTAGTCTTATGATACTGGGATTTAGAGTCACCAGGTTGGTTTTAGTGCCAACATCATTGGTAACATTTCCTGTGGTTGGGGGGAGGTTACACCTGAAATTTGGAAGGAAAACTATTCTCAAAATATAACTTGTGAAAAAAAAATGTACATCCACATACATCCACACATATACATGTGATCATTCTCATTTTATTGGAGAAAATTATTGTTGTTAAGAGGACCCTCAGAATTCATCTGATTTCCATCGAAAAACAATAAGTACTGAACTCTTAGCTGGCATTTCAACACTGGATAAAATAAATGAATTTGATAAATGCTTTCAGTACTATGTAAGACCTTTATAAGTAACAAAACTAGAAATGACAATTACACCTTGCCTAGCTTTTGAAGAGTTCATGATCCTTTTATTAAAATTATTATTTATATTAATTAGATTCCCACAGAGGCATATCACCAATTTACAGATTTTAAAAAATTGAGGCACTGCGACTAAGGTTATAATGTCTGCCAGAAGCAAAGACTATATAAAAAAAATCAAAATTTCCTGATTCCCATATGGACTGTTTTTCCACCAAATTAAGCTGTTAATAAACAAAGCCTTAACGTTCTTACAATGATGTTTTCATATTGATGTTCTCATCCTCTTTTGAGCACTATTTTGTTTTTAAATTGGAAAACAAATTAAGAATTGTAATTCTGAGTAAGTGTATTCTTGTCACACAGAAAAGAGAAAGTATCATTTCAGAATTTCAAGTAGACCATTTCTTTAAAGCTATACATACAAAGGGAGCATCTCTGAGGAAGGCTGTTTAAACTTGATGTGTTCTGTAAGATGAGGTTGAAATATTCTATTCCATGCTCTATGAAATATATGGATAAATGAAACATGTACTTCTCTCACTGATAAAAAAAAGATACATCAGAAAACAAATATGGCACCTTGGGAAAAATAAATATTAATTTAGATAAGAGGCCACAGAAATGTCTTCATTAGTGGGCTTCCTGTAACAAATCTACTTTCTAGAACAGTCTCATATTCTTTTGAAGACTCAGAGATGCTTTCCAATATGGTATCACTGGAGACCCCTAGGGGAAATATTGGGTATTGTATATACACAGTACAGTAAAGCCACTCAGCCCCTATTTTTGCTCCTTACACACTTAACTGACAGCTCCCAATCTTCTGAAATGAAAAAAAAAAAAAAAAAAGAGAATCAGCTTCCAGATGGTTTTATAAACTACGAAACATGTACAACCAAAACAGACATAGGCTTAAAAATTAAATAAATTTTAATGACACCAACTATGTACAGCCCCAATTTGACCTTTCAGTTTGGAAGGCTAACTTCAAAAGGAACTCTATATTCAGAAAAATGGCTGCATCAACAAATGCAGAATCTAGAAATATACGCATTTATTTTAGAGTTATAAATTAAGTAGCTGTTGAGTTTTTTCGGTTTTTTCCCCTGCTTGTTAAACCTAAACTTGTATTTCTTATATCTGCTATAAAGTAAAATGGATGTTTAGGAATAATATTCACCCCAGATGTTTTGGGAATTTTCAGTCTATAAAAATGCCTATTACGAGAAGAATTATTTATCTTCCTTATGGTTTTTCCATACTGAGTACTTTAACAAAATGGCTAAATCATGCAGGTATTGGCCATTTTCACATTCACCATGACGAACACATTCAATAATGGTTGGACTGCCAGGTCTGTTGTTCTGTTATTATCTTCAGCATAAAATTCTAAATGAGATTAAAGTGAGGGGGAGCTACTGATTCAGAAACATGTTTCTTTTTCATGGGCAGCATTAAATCAATAAAGCTCAAAGGATCTCCTCTGATGTATGCAATTTGTGCTCCTGAAATAGGAAGAAACGGATTTCAACTGACTTTATAAAAAGGTACATTTCAATTGAAATCCACCCTCACAGGGATGAATCCTCTTTCCATCATATTCTGAAAGTGGAGATGCTCTGTGGCTTGTGTTATTGGTTCAGACACACAGAGAAACTACTTTTGTTTCTGTTTTGGCAAGCTAGCTTGTATTGAGATATAAACATTTTAAAAGATCAGAATTTAGAAGCTGCACATTTTTTAAAAATTTCAGGCCAGAAACCTAAATAAACATCAATGTTGTGTGGCTATACAATATCTAAGTCAGCATTTTCACAAGTATTACCTGAGAACAAAGTGTTCTTGAAATGCTCTGTTTAAGAAAAAAAAAAAGTATCCTTAATATACTGAAGGCTCTGACAAGTCCTGCAGTGAAGACCCTCTTTGACTATGATCTCATGCAGGGTTTCTGGAAAGTTAAGTGACCATAGCGACATTCAGAGGAACTCATGATCCATTTAACACTTTTGGAAACACACTAGATAAATTGCAGGCTTAAGCAACAGAGTTCAAAGGTCAAAATTTACACAGAGTATCTTTAGCTTATTCATTTAAAATATCCAGCTGATCTTGGATGTCAAAGAAACCAATTCGACAGAGCTTACCTAAAAACAAAGTCGGATTTATCGATTTCGGCTCCGCAGAGAGACTGATTCAGAATCCCCCCATTTCCAACCACCGCACACTGATTGTAAGGGTACCCCACAAAAGGCTGAGTCTATCAGGAGAAAGGGAAAAACTGTCATAAAATAGCTTTAGTTTTAGAACCATAAACATCATCAGCTTAATTCAAGTAGCTTAATCTTTACACATGCTAAGGAAAGAAAAAGAACAAGAAGCAATACCACAGCATGTTAATCAACTTACGACATCATAAAAAAATCCTGTAAACCTGTTTCATTTCTCGAGAGGAATATATAGCATATCATAGATAAACATAATGTAATAATACAAAATATAATACACTTGTTCTTAAAATGTACTTTAACGTATTTTACATCACATAATTAAGTAAATAAATTGAGGATGAGAAAATCCCACATGGGCCTTTCGGACTAACAGGACCATTTCCAGCCAAAAATAGAAAAGAAAGCAATTCCAAGGTAGCATTCAATTCTCTATTCTTGGCCATAAAATTAATAGATAATTTAGTGAAAGTTCTCTGTGCTTCTTAAGTAGGTGGACCTTCAGGCTCAGTGAGGACAGATTTGTGCCTGCGGCCTCTGTACATGGTCAGCCACGGTGCTCCAGGGAGGCCCAGCAACTCTGTGCTGATTTGTTTCAAATTCATTTCTAAGGCCGGAATCATTTTTGTTTCCTCCAAGGACCCAACTGGCCGATCCCAAAAGACTTCCCACTTTTACCAAATCCTCCACGGTCTGAAACATAACTTTTCAATTTGATAGTGTACTTTGCCTTTGCTGGTCACTTTTCCGGAAGTAAGGATGTGACCTTCACCAGCAGCAAGGGTGTCAGCTCAGAGTTCCGCGATGATGAGGTCCTGATTCACCTGCTTTGTCTCCAGAACGTGAGTGTAGGTCCTCAGGGGCAGAGAGCATGTTTACTACTTTTCATTTCCCCTGTCTTCTACTGCAGACCTCGCCTAGAGGACCACTGCTTTTTGATGGGTGACGACTGGCCCAATGGCCACCTGGGTGCAACCCCCAGCACCACGTTGGAACCCAGCTGTACCAGCTTATGGGCACCAACTGGTAAATATTCAGGAATTTCGAGAGCCGATTGTGAAACCACTGGTAAATTACAATCGCCACGATGGGGATATTTACACTGTTACGAATCAGGGAACCCTCCTGCCCAGTGTACCAGCCCCACTGGCAACGCCCCAGGACCAGCGTGGTTCTGAGCTGCGCAACAGATCCTGAATCACCCTGACTCCCGCGTGCTCCTGAATCTGCACTGGGAGATGCCAAACGAGTGACGAGAACTCTTCCAGCACGTCTGCGTTTGTCCATGAAAATGAAAACTCATGTTGCGCTGCTGGTGCGAGAAGCACTTTCCCGAGACGTAACTTGTTAACACATGGAATCCATCCAACAACCTTGCGAGCATTTTACAGATGGGAAAACGGAGGCATGAGTTTAAGGAAGGGCTAGAAAGCAGCAGAGCTGGGATTCAAACCCAGGCAGTCTGGTTCAGAGTCCATGGTCTTAACCACAACACATTATACAGGTGCTGTCTGTCATTCAAGGGGTGAAAGGTTAACTGAAGGATGTGCCTTATTTCCCTGCACAGATGTGACCCCAGCAGAGTGTCTGGCTCTTTAATGAATGGTTCCCACAGACCCTGGGCTACTTCAAATCACTGAACTCCTAGCGCAAGATATTTTCAGACCGTGTTTACTAACCGATACCACAGTAAATTCTGAATTTTACAGACAGGGCAGAATGCAAATAGGCTCTTTATGGTACAGTAGAAAAGATTACTGAGGGGAACGTATCTCCAGTTAAGCACTCAAAATAACGAACGTTTTTCTCTGGTTTCTTGGTCAACTGGGAGGAAAAAGTCCATATGCTTTGCTATCTTACGTTCAGTAAGAGTTCAAATAAATGACAATTTCAACGTTCCTTAAAATAAGGCTCCTAAGAAAACGCAAATCTGGGCCACTTAACTGCCTGCTTGTTGCTAACTCTGGTTGAAAACCAGCTTCGTTGTTTTCCTTTCAAGTAACTAAGCAAACCTTCGGAGTAAGTGACTTCACACCATTTCACCCAAAGCATCTATTGCGATCTGCTCGCTGTGTGCCCCACAGAACAAAGCAGGGTTGGGGTGTGGGAAGCAACCTCGGATGCTGTGTCTGTGGAAGGGGATGTTGAAGAAACACAGAAAAGTGACCTCACTTTGCAGCTGTTACTGTATTAACTTCGGAATTTCCTCCCCCTAGTTTTAAAAAGTCAGTATTAATTTGGAAAGTGGATGCTGTTGCTAATTGCATCCAGAATTAACAAGCCTATGCTGCTAAGTTATTCTTTTCAAGGGGCCAAATCAGAAGCAAAAAAATACCTGCAGCTCCTCTGTTCTGACCAGCCTAAGGCAAGGACAACACTAGCAACAATGGCAAGAGTGAAAGAGTCGCTCTCTGTGGAAGGTCTTCCCTGATAAGGGACAGAAATATTCTTTAGTTGTTATCTTTTCAGCTATTGGTAATTTCGGTGCATCACGAGGGGATTTTCAGAATGCCGTAGGAGTTATTTTTTTGGTCCCCGTTCCCTTCCGGAAAATCTGCAATATTTTTTCTCTAACATTGTGTATTGATTTTTCGTTCATTCCCAGAAAATTATACTTCCTTTGAATTGTAATATTAAAAAAAAAATTGGAACAACGTACATGACAATAAAATAGTTGAAACAAGTCAAAGGTCCAGCAAAATGGAAATAATTGTAAGAACTGAATAGTCTACAGTTGGTAAACAGCATATATAAAGCGATCCCGTTTTGACCACTGACTTGGCCTAATTGCTTTTCATCAAATCATAAAAAGATGCTTGAGGGCTTCCCTGGTGGCGCAGTGGTTGAGAGTCCGCCTGCCGATGCAGGGGACGTGGGTTCGTGCCCCGGTCCGGGAAGATCCCACATGCCGCGGAGCGGCTGGGCCCGTGAGCCATGGCCGCTGAGCCTGCGCGTCCGGAGCCTGTGCTCCGCAACGGGAGAGGCCACAGCAGTGAGAGGCCCACGTACCACCAAAAAAAAAAAAAAAAAAAGATGCCTGAGAGTGTAGTTCATCAGCAGTGGGATATTTTCAGGAGAAAAATTCCCCCCAAGTTTGGATTTATAGTGTAATGATACAGTATCATTACTCATTAGTTTAAATAACGAATATGTAATGAATGCATCTGTGCACTGGGGAACGCCCTAGGAGCCTGGGATACATAAGAACACAGTAGATAAAAATCCCTGTCTTGTGGAGGTTATGTTTACGGACCGCAAATTCTTATGTATTTACTTCCCAAAGACTAGTCACATAAACCTACAGTTCTTTGTGAAGGAATTGATTTAGTCACGGAAACTGACAACTGGAGGAGTCTTATTGCAGGTGAAAAATGGGCATCTTCCCAAGCCCTGGTAATTACTATGCAGAAAGCCCAAGTACCTCATCTCATTCAAGAATGAGTCATGAAGACTCATGGGCTGGAAGAGCTTATCATTTAAGATATAAATACCATTCCCCACAGAGCCACAAGTATTCAAAACTGCCTTGGACTGCCATACGTATCTTACACAACACAACAGAGTGTGGCATTTTAATGAATTAACTGCTCCATTCTTATATCTTTTTTTTTTTTTTTTTTTTTGCGGTACGCGGGCCTCTTACTGTTGTGGCCTCTCCCGTTGCGGAGCACAGGCTCCGGACGCGCAGGCTCAACGGCCATGGCTCACGGGCCCAGCCGCTCCGCGGCATGTGGGATCTTCCCGGACGGCACGAACCCGTGTCCCCTGCATCGGCAGGCGGATTCTCAACCACTGCGCCACCAGGGAAGCCCCCATTCTTATATCTTAATCTGAGCCAACATTCACCTTAAATGTTGACACAAACCACAAGAAATTCTCACTCACCACTGGCAACATATCAAAAATGTTCTCTCTGATTTGGATTTTGCTTTTACTTTCCACCTCGTAACTCACGTTAGTCCCGACGGGAGTGTTATTTTGAGAAACAATGAAGTTTTGAACGGCATCACAACACGAAGCAAGTTCCACTCTGCAAAGCATAAGGATAAAAGTGAGTCAAGGAATAAGATTAAGAAACCCAAAATAGAGACGACGATGGAAAACGCAGAAGAGGATTTTGCCATACTGACTTTCAGAGAGAAGATACCTCATTCGCAAAGATGACATTTTTATCTCGTTCCATTCTAACTGTCCCTGGATGGTGCAAGAGTGCTGTGGTAGGACTAAATAGCAAAGAACATTAACGTACTTACACTCAGGTAGGGACCGAGTCACCCATAGGAAATACTGATTATATAATGGTTTAAATACAAAGACTTCTTTCTCATGATAATGTTGTAACAACAGAGAAAATGGCAGAATACCTTCTAATTATTTTATTAAACAGTACAGAAGCTGAATTAAGACCAGTGTCACAAATCATCACCAAAACAATATGTAATCATTTATTATGAGACAAGTTCAATGAAAAGAAGCATCATTCAATACAGTGATTTTTTTTGAGCTTCACTGAGGTATAATTCACAAATACGTATGGGGAATTCCCTGGCGGTCCAGTGGTTAGGACTCTGCGCTTCCTAACAGGGGGTCTGGGGTTCTATCCCTGGTCGGGGAACTAAGATCCCATAAGCCTCGTGGTGCGGGCAAAAAAAAAATTCACAAATTGTTTATGTTCATGGTTTAATATGCATACATCCTGTGCAATCATCACCATAACCACGCTAATCAACATGTCCCTCACCTCGCATAGTTATCTTTTTCCTTTTTCTTCTTCTTTTTATAGTAAGAATTGAGATTTACCCTCTTAGCAAATTTCAAGTATGCAATACAGTACTGCTAACGACAACTACACTGCTGTACTTTAAGGACCGAATTTTTAAATGACGTGAATTTCAAGTTGCCATTCTTTACAGAAAGCCCAGAAAAATGTAATTTAGTACTGAACTCTATTTCCAAACTATTCCTATGGAGTGAAACCTTATTGTCAGAATGCAGACCCAGAAAGGTCCTGCCAGGGCTTGTTGGAATTTGCCCCCAACCTCTGGCAGGTGAATTCAGAACCACTCAGAATTTATATTTTGCTTATGTAATTCTCCGGGGGTGTAGACTCCATAGCGTCTCTTGATAATTATTCCACAGTTTAATCAACCTGGAAGTCAAGAGACTCTTTGATTTGCACAACTGAACTCTCTTCAGTTAAATCCACCTCCCTGGTTAGTTTTTCATAGAATCTCTCCATAAAAAACACTTCATGTAATTGAAAGCGGTAATCATCAAGCACAACTTGAACCTTTTCAATTTTGAAGCATTTAGAGAATTTCCTCTTCTCTCAGATTTTCTCCATGAGACCAGTTTTTTCATTAAGGTCACCTTGTTCATCTTTAAACCTTTACTAATTTCTCCATTTTACTTAAAAATATATATTAAAGTTGGATCCTACCATAGCACAAGGAACAGTGACTTTTCAGCAGACAGAGCTGACTGTGGTCAGTACTGATACCCTGAATTCCTAACTGGTCCTTTCCCATCGCATATTTTTTTTTATTGGTTTTTGGTCCTGAAGGGTGTACTTTTATACATGTTCCTACTGAATTTGGTTCTTTTGAAAGAATACAATGCTCTAGGCTGTCATAGTCATTTTGAATTATATTCCAGTCTCCGTGAATGCCAGTAATTCTCAGGGTATGAAAAGTCAGTGCTGTGATATTTGTACCCTAAAAATCAAGATTTTCAAATTACTTCATATCAGTTAGCTGATATTATTAAAACAGTACATTCTTACTTGAATTCTATCACCTGCTTATTATTTCTCTTTGTATTTCAGAACCTACCATTTCTAATAGCTCATGGAGGCCAGACCAACAAAAGAACAAATTGAAAATGAAATGATGTGTAGTCAAAAACATGATACTAAGTATTTGAAATTATAAATTTAACTTCATAACAATTCATGTGACATATTGCAAACTCAGAAATCCTTATGTGTTTATAATTTTAAATGTCTCTTTTATGCAGCATGTTGAGAAAGGCAATGGAATAGATTCTCATTTACCTTTTACAAGTAACTTAATTTCTCTAAGGATATTTGGTGCTTGAAAGAATATTGCATCACACAAAAAAACCACTAAGCAGGGCTTCCCTGGTGGTGCAGGGGTTTAGAATCTGGCTGCCAATGCAGGGGACACAGGTTCAAGCCCTGGTCCAGGAAGATGCCACATGCCACGGAGCAACTAAGCCTGTGCACCACAACTACTGAGCCTGCGCTCTAGAGCCCGTGAGCCACAGCTACTGAGCCCGCGCACCACAACTACTGAAGCCCGTGCACCTAGAGATCGTGCTCCTCAACAAGAGAAGCCACCGCAATGAGAAGCCCGCGCACCGCAACGAAGAGCAGCCCCCGCTCGCCGCAACTAGAGAAAGCCCGTGCGAGCAACGAAGACCCAACGCAGCCAAAAATAAATAAATAAAAATTTAAAAATGCAATTATTAAAAAAAAAAAACCACTAAGCAAAGTACCGTTTGTGGGTTTTTAAACAGTTTTCTTTCTGGGAGTTCCCTGGTGGTCTAGTGGGTCGGATTCGGCGCTTTCACTGCTGTGGCCCCGGCTTCAGTCCCTGGGGAGGGAACTGAGATGCTGCAAGCTGTGCAGCGTGGCCAAAATTTTTTTTAAAAATTGTTTTTTTTCTGAAATTATTTTCAATTATTATATTATAAAATTTTCAAACCCTCAGGAAAGTTGAAAGAATTGGACAAGAGCATTTGAATAATGACCAGCTAGACTCTACAAGTAAGTTTTTACTATATTTGCCTTGTTGTGTATTAATCCATCAATCCATTTTTGTTGTTATAGTTATTGCAATTCAACATAAACGACAGGTGTCAGTACACCTCACCCCTAAATACTTCAGCATGTTTATCACTATTTTGTATTTTGCGGTAGAATTTACATACAATAAAACCCCAAGTGCATTCAATGAGTTTTGAGAAGTGCATATACCCCTGTAACCCAATCCCCTGTGAAGATACAGAATATTACCAACCCCACCAGATAATTCCCTCAAATTCTTTCCCAGTCCACCTCCAGCCAACCCCCTCCTCAAGGCAACCACTTTTGTGATTATTTTTTACCAAACATTAGTATTGCCTGTTCCAGAATCTATATAAACATATACATAAATCTATATAAATATAAACCTATATAAATCATATTAATGCAACATTGTAAATCAGCTATACTCCAATAAAAATGTTTTTAAAAATTTAATTAATTTTTTAAAAAAGAATCATATTGTATATACGCTTTTGTGTAAGGCTTCTTGCACTTGGCATAAATGTTTTTGCAATTCATGTATGTTGCCATGTGTGTCAGTAATTTATCCCTTTTTATTGCTAGAGTAGTGTTGCACTGTCTGAATGTACCAGAATTGATTTAGCCATCCCCCCTGCACTTTTTTTTTTTTTCAGTACGCGGGCCTCTCACTGTCGTGGCCTCTCCCGTTGCGGAGCACAGGCTCTGGACACGCAGGCTCAGAGGCCATGGCTCACGGGCCCAGCCGCTCCGCGGCATGTGGGATCTTCCTGGACCGGGGTACGAACCCGTGTCCCCTGCATCGGCAGGCGGACTCTCAACCACTGCGCCACCAGGGAAGCCCCCCCACCCTGCACTTTTAAAGAAATCACTATCAAAAATCAATGTTAAATACCTAATCACTCCTAATAACATCCCAGGAAAAACATCGGAATAATTATCCAAAATGTCATTTCTGCAGCCTATGTTGGGTCACTGACTAATGGGACATTTTAAGCCTTTATAGTTAGTGGCAGAATTATAAATTTACGCTCTTTGTCATTTCCCAGTTCATCTGCAGTAAAGATCCCCATAATAGCCAGTGTTAGTATAGAGCTGAGATGCTTAGAACAAAACAAAATGGAATTTTATTTCTATTATTCCATTTCCCATCATCCCTAAAAACAGAGTCAGTTCTAACCCTTGGTGACTCCAAAGTCAACCAGATGTGCTCACAATCATGGGCATGGCAATTTCCCCCTTCTTGTGTAAAAAGAGCAAGAGACATTAAGAAATGAAGGACACTTGGTATTCACTAGATGTGATAGTGAATTTCACCTGTCAACTGAGCCAAGTCAATGCCCAGGGAGCTGGTAAAACTATTTTTGGGGGTGTCTGTGAGGATGTTTCAGGAAGGATTAGCATTTGGATCGGTAGATGGAGTCAAAAACCTCACCCTTTCCATTGCATAGCAAATATCCAACCAGACCAGCATTCACAAACCTCACCCCGGTAAAGCACTGTACGCTCTCCAGAGCATTTTCACACCTATTATGACATCTGATGCCCACAACAACCAGGGAGAGAGAAAATACAATTATTCCCATTTTACTTATTTACTTTTTAAAGTAGTAAGTAGTCTTATTTATTTATTTTTGGCTGCGTTGGGTTTTTGTTGCTGTGCGAGGGCTTTCTCTAGTTGTGGTGAGCGGGGGGGCTACTCTACATTGCGGTGCTCAGGCTTCTCGTCGCGGTGGCTTCTCTTGTTGCGGAGCACGGGCTCTAGGTGCACAGGCTTCAGTAGTTGTGGCTCGCGTGCTCTAGAGCACAGGCTCAGCAGTTGTGGCGCACGGGCTCAGTTGCTCCGCGGCATGTGGGATCTTCCCGGACCAGGGCTCGAACCCGTTTTCCCCTGCATTGGCAGGTGGATTCTTAGCCACTGTGTCACCAGGGAAGCCCCCATTCCCGTTTTAGAGATGAGAAAACTGGAGTTGAGAAAGTGTATGGGTTAGAACCAAGGCGCCCAGGTTGTTCGTGACTCCAGCTTATGTCTTTTGACATTCACTTCTTTGCAGTTTACACTAGAGTATCCTGGGTGGGTAATGCTGTCATTTGAGCTTCTTCCTTTGGGATGCTTTCCATAATGGCACCAAACAACATAGCAGTTCCCAAAATTATGCTGGTAGCACCCCACTGACAGCTTGTCCAGACATATCTCAAAGGCTGCAAAAAATTTTACATGTGAATATTCCAAACCCTCTATATAACTGAGACATTCAAGGCTCTTATTTTACATGGAGGGTTACACGATTCCCGATGGATGGGATCAAGGTTGTCAAGTGGTCCAGACAATGTGTCCTAGGATTTAATGGAAAAGAAACCCCTGGTTTACTGATGATCTAACCCTTGCTGTGTCACACCTTCAGCAACTTCCTCTATGCAATCCAGTTCCAAAAGGAAATCTAGTCCCTTCCACCCCCCCCCCCAGAAATGAATGGGGACTCTCTGTACTGCATTGATTTCCAGAGCCGGAAAGAGTTCACATTCTTTCAAAAGTGCTTAACTCTCAAGAAGTAGGTGGGAGTGAAGTGAGAGTGGCATGGACATATATACACTACCGAACGTAAAACACCTGGCTGGTGGGAAGCAGCCGCATAGCACAGGGAGATCGGCTCGGTGCTTTGCGATGACCTAGAGGGGTGGGGTAGGGAGGGTGGGAGGGAGGCTCAAGAGGGAGGGGATATGGGGACATGTGTATGCATATGGCTGATTCATTTTGCTGTGCAACAGAAACTAACACAGTATTGTGAAGCAATTATACTCCAATAAAGATCTATTAAAAAAAAAAAAGTAGGTTGGTCCTGGGAGAATCTGGCTTAATACTTTTAGCCCTGATCTATAAAGACAGAATCTGAAGATGTCCAAAGTCATCTTTGCATCACAGTTGGTCTAATGAAGTACTTTTGAGAGAGATTTTTGTTCACACTGTAGAAATTCGTTTTTCTTTGCCACCCTAGGTGCTGAGTGCTTCCTCGGTTTTTATCTTTGCTTTTTTTTTTGTTTGTTTTTTGTTTCTTTTCTTTCTGATTCATTTCAAGTCCCAGGTCAAAATTCTTCTTCAGTTCTGAGCGGGATGCTTCCTGGATTTCCATGAAATGTTAAGGACGGCTTAAGGCTTGCAGTGCACAAGACACCACAGGACACTCTGAATACTAACCACCTAAGCGTCCCAGCCCAGGGCTCACAGGTCTCTCTCCTGTTTATCAAACTCCGGAGACTCCCCAGTGAGTCTGGGGCAGTCAGGGTGCGGCAGAGGCTAAAGGCACTTTCCAAGTATTACTAAAGAGCTGCCTTGTTTCTGGCACCCATTCCCTAAGGTTCTAATGAGGGTCCCAGGAAAAGGGGTTTTAAAACCTAAGCACCTGCACGAATTCGAAGGACTTACTTTACCCTCCTGTGTTTTCTAACGTGGCCACATTTCTCTTCTGTCACCAAAATCACAACATACCTGGGCCAAGCAATACACCCATCGCCTCTCTTCTGTGGACGCTCCCTTTTCTGCCCTTCTTCTGTCCCTACCCCACAGTATATAATTTATTGATGGACCAATCGTAACAATATCAAATATTTAGTGCCTTCTCGCTATGTGCTAAATATTTTACATACATTGTCTCAGGCGATACAATAATCCTACAAAATAGGTTCCACTGATACTCACCTTCCAACTGAGGACAGCTCAGGCTTGTAAAAGGTAAGCCGGTCACATATCACACATGTATTCGCTCACCCATTCATTCATTCGCTCATATTTATTTAGCATGTAGGCAGGCACTGAGCACTGTGCCGTCTACACACTGGTGAATAAAATAAGCGCTGCCTCTGCTTTGTGCTGTTTATGATCTTAACGAGAAAAATGTCCTCGTTTGAGCCACCCTATCTCACTACCCAAAAGATTTTTACAGAATCTACAAGTTCAAAATTGAAAGCACACTTACAAAACACAAGAGGGTGCAATGGACTCAAAGGGCCCTTTCTATCGTGTAGGTGTTGATGTCACGTCATGTACAAGACCCCAGCCCAGCCTCCGTACACAGTCATCACGCCCCAGCGACCGTACTGGACTCTGTGTGAGTCCGTGTGTTTGCACGTGGGCCTGTGTGTGCAGCTCTGTGGTGTAGGGGCCGGGGGAAGGGAGGAGAGGAAGAATAATTTGGTGGTGGAAGTTGAGAATAAGTCATCCCTGGACATAAGCCATTTAAGGAGTAAGATTCCCAGGTTTTAAATTGACTTGGTATAACTCAGCAGTGAACACTGGCTCACTAAAAAATCCCACTGTGAACTGAACAATGTAATAAAAGAATAGTGACCTGGGAGGAGAGGGGAGAGATGCCTTCTACTCTTTGATGCTCAAAGCCACACTCACTGTGCTTGGGTCTGGTGTAGAAACTCTGCTTCCAAAGGCACCTTGAGAAACCAGGGCCTGTCGGAACTAATACTGTCCAGATGGGAGAAGAAGGGATTCAGTAGCTTTCTTCAAATACTGTACGGACTTGGGAGGAATTAGATTTGTGTAACTTCGAGACACCGAACCAGGACCAAAGTGTAGAACGATTCAGCCCATAGTTACCCGACACCCACTGAGAAATGGCCATAGTTCAAGGTCATGAGCACTAAAACTTAAATATGAGGAAAGCATGGATGGACCCTGCCCTCTGGGAGTTTACTTACGTCAGGAGAGACAGACACTAAATGTGACTGGTACTTCAATATAATTTCAACAGGATACAGATAGACATCAGAAGAGGCTGTGCTAAGCGCACAGAGGAAGGGCGCTTGAACCAGCCTGGGGGCAAGGAGAAGGTTCCAAGAAGGTGTTAGTACATGCCCAGCACATAGGGGTCACAGGATAAATATGTGTTCAGTGAGTGACGAAACCCACGTTTCGGGCAAGTCACTGGACAGTAAGGGAAGGAGACCAGAGGGAGGAAAGCCAACTGCTGTTAGAGTTCACCTAGTTAAAGACTGAGGGCTTCCCTGGTGGCGCAGTGGTTCAGAGTCCGCCTGCCGACGCAGGGGATGCGGGTTCGTGCCCCGGTCCGGGAAGATCCCACATGCTGCGGAGCGGCTGGGCCCGTGAGCCATGGCCGCTGAGCCTGCGCGTCCGGAGCCTTTGCTCCGCAACGGGAGAGGCCACAGCAGTGAGAGGCCCGTGTATCGCACAAAAAAAAAAAAAAAAAAAAAAGAAAGACTGAAAGGGCCCACAGAAAGCAAGTGATGTGAGGGTGCAAAGGGTGGGGTGGGGGAGATGTGAGACCTACTGAGATCTACTGAGTAGATGAAAGAACAAAGCGAAGAGATTAAAGTAAGGCTGACGGGAGACAGAACCATGACTCCGTCACACGATGCTCTTGTCGGTCTCCCCCTAACTCTCAACATTCCCCAGTGGAATTCACTCATTGCACAACTATTCGTCGAGAGCATCCTGTGTTTCAGGCACCGCGCTAGACCCTGGGAACAGCTCAAGGAATAAAAGAGACTCTGGCCCTGCTGTCATCTGGAACTTGGAGCAGCACAGAAGTAGAACCTGGAAGAAGCCTTCCGGGCAAAGCAATGAAGGTGATGAACAGTTGCTCACCTCTGTTCAAGAGGGGGGTCTTTTTTGTATTACGTGTCACTGAATTGCAAGCAAAGTCTGTCCTCAGAAGGTTGTATAAGCAAAGGACAATGTAATGCCCCCTCTGGAGAGCAAGGAAAATATCGTATTCCTAAGCTTCTAAATTCCTGAAAAAGAATGGAAAGCTATTTAATCAATGCAGACAATAGTTTTCAATTTTCAGTTCTCCTATGACAGGTGACTGCAGAAGAGAGGGAGCCAGGTTAATGAGAAAGAGGAAACTAAAGCCAAGGGAAAAAGAGAAAGACATGGACAGAGCATGAGACCAAGAAGGAAAAGAAGAGAGACAGACACATACACGTGAAATCCGGGGAAAGCAGAGGAGAGGAAGACAGAAAGTGAGAGACAGTCACGTGCCAACAACCAGAACATCAAGACCTGTAAGGATCCAGAGAGCAACGTGCTCACGTGATCACGCAGAAACCCGGGTTCACAGACAGCACATTCGGCAGAAAAAGGGTCAGAAGGAGCCACAAGACAGAGGCCCCGACAGGAACATAAAAAGCAAAACGTGAGTTTGTGGCTCAAGAATACTCCTGCGTAAATGATAGTAAACACGTGCATGGTGCCCACTGTGTCCCAGACATTCTTTTTTTTTGGGGGGGGGGGGCTTCTATTGTTTTATTGATTTACAATGTTGTGTTAGTTTCAGGTGTACAGCAAAGTGAATCAGTTACACATATACCTGTATCCCCTCTTTTTTAGATCTCTTCCCATACAGGCCATTACAGACTATTGAGTAGAGTTCCCTGTGCTATACTGTAGGTCCTTGTTGCTTATCTATTTTATGTATAGTAGCGTGTATACGTCAATCCCAATCTCCCAATTTATCCCTTTCCCCATCCCCCTGGTAACCATAAAATTGTTTTCTACATCTGTGACTCTATTTCTGTCCCAGACATTCTTTGAAGCAATTTACATAGTAACTTATAAAATCCTCATCAAGGTGCCATGAGGCAAACACTATTATCATTACTACTTTTTATTCTTATTTTCAGATGTGGAAGCTGAGACACAGAGAGGCTAAGCTACTTGCCTGAGGTCACACAGCTGGTAACTGGTGACTGAGATTTGAACCTAAGTCTTAATGTCTGTGTGCCTTATTCTCTCTCTAAATGTCACCTTATTATACACAAATAAACCATAACAGAGACACACAGAGGGAATAAAGCCACTGACACAGCCCACACAGCCACTGTCACAAGACATGTAGATAAATTCCATGACCTTCATGGGAATATACAACTCAAGATGTTTTGTAAACTGTGATTAAATATTTTTAAACTGTGCTGAATTTCCACAACTATGCAAAAAAGAGTGAAACAGCATCCAAACCCTTTCTCAGGGGCAAACCCAGCTGGATACAGGTTAAAGCACTGAGGGTTGGGAACTGGGGTCCATGGAGTCAAGGCCAAGGTCAAAATTTCTGCCCAGGCAACAGACTGCTTAGGGCTGGGAACCAAAACAGAACTGCTAAGACAACGGCAGGGTCTGACACTAAAGAGGACAGATATGAACAGCCAATACCAAGAAGGTAGAGTCAGGAATCAAGTTTAGTGACATGGAACAGTGTTTAGGGTAAACTGAAGATTTCATTCATTCACAGGTATATTTATTTAGCAAATCAAGCTCTTAGTACTGTTCTCAGTACCAGGGATATAACAGAAAAGAGTAAATGCCCACGAAGAGCTTGTAATCTAGTGGGAGAGAGATGATAGCAAGCAATGACAGCATCGTGACATTAGTCCTGTGACGAGGGCAGCAGAGGGTCAGGAGCTGGGATAGGCCAAGCCAGGCCTGCTGTGTACCACTGATGCCAGGCCTGCCGCGTACCACTGATGCCAGGCCTGCCGCGTACCACTGATGCCACGCCTGCCGCATACCACTGATGCCAGGCCTGCCGCGTACCACTGATGCCAGACCTGCCGCGTACCACTGATGCCAGGCCTGCCGCGTACCACTGATGCCAGGCCTGCCGCGTACCACTGATGCGTAAGAAAAGGAACCCGGAAGGGTGAGACTGTAGGCCAATGGAACCTCCATTTGTGACAACAGCGTGAACCTTTGAGACTGGCACGCTGTCAGTGTAAGGTAGGGAGCCCACAGTTTGTGGTGTGAGCTTACTCACCGCCCAAGGGTTGTATAAACTACAAGAACTTTAGGGGCTGCTCTGAGTGGGACAATCCGCTCACCTGAATCCCCTAACCTGGTGTTTACATTTTGCTGATTCAGTAATAAAGCAAAGTGAAAGCAAGTCTAACTGAGTCCAAGTCCACATTCATGCAAAGCCAAGATCTGGGCCGACCCTGCGGACGGGAGCCCAGGGGAAGGTGTTCCATTTGAACCTGGGGCGTCAGGACTCAGCGCCCCTAGAAGAAGCAAAGTTTAAGCTGAGAACCAAAAGGTGAATAAAGGGAGCCAGGTAAGGCAAGAGAAAGAGAGGGAGGAAGACACTGAGAAACAGAAAACAGGGAGTGTGCAAGCTGGGAGAAGAGAGAACGTGGGACGCACAAAATGTTGAAAGGAACTCTGTCTGGCCTGGTGGGTGGTGTACTAGGCGGGCAACGCTGCAGAACTGCACCATGACAAGTCTTAGAAGCAAGACGGGGCGAACAACTCAGCTTCCTCCTGTGGGAAAGGACGAGTCAGGGAAGGTCAAGTTACGGCAGCGTTACAATGAGATTTTAGGGTGTGTGCCCTGGCTTCAGTGGGGAGGACAGATGGGGGGGTTTGAATAAGCCGGTACCATCAGTTGGGAGGATACAGCAGTGACCCAGGATCGGAGATGGTCTCCAAAGATGCCCGCTACCTCCTCCTTCTCTCCCCACGCACGCGAGGTGTTCCTCACGTCAAGTAAAATCTAAAGCTCCTTCCCTTGAATCTGGGCTGAACTTTGTGACCCGTGACCGAGACAACGCAGCACAGGTGGCATCCTGGGTCATAAAAGTCCTGGGGCTTCTGCTTGAGTCTCTTGGAACATTCACTCTCTGGACAGGGAATCCAGCCACCACGCTGTAAGACGCGTAAGTCACACGCAGAGGCTCCCTTGCAGGTGCTGTAGCTGGCCGCCCGACCTGAGCTCCTACAAAAGCCAATGTCAACTGCCGGCCGTGGGAGGGAGCCATCCTGGAGGTCCAGTCCAGCCCCCCACTGGACTACAAACCATATGAAAGCCCCTGATGAAGAGTCCCCCGGTTCAGCCCAGTCAGCCAGTGGAACTGTGAGAGAATATGAAATCATTGCGTTTGTCATCAAGTTGTTTTTGTTTTTGGACGTGCGTGTGGGATCTTAGCTCCCTGACCAGGGATCGAACCCGTGCCCCTCTGCAGTGGAAGCGCAGAGTCTTACCCACTGGACTGCCAGGGAAGTCCCAAATCATCAGGTTTGGGGGCAGTTTATTAGGCAGCAACAGATAACCAGAACACCAGTTAATAACTAGGTAACAGTTAAGAGATAATTAGAGCAGCTCTACCAGTTAGGGCTCTCCAGAGAAACAGAAGCAGGAGTCTATCAATACTGATGTCTGTCTGTCTACCTATCTAGATTTATTTTAGCGAATTGGCCCACACAGTCAGGGGAGCTGGCAGGTCTAGAATCTGCAGGGCAGGCGGGCAGGATGGCAACTCGGCAGGAGGTGATGCTGCAGTCTTGAAGCAGAATCTCTTCTTTTCTGGGAAACCGCACTTTTTGCCCTGAAGGACCTCAGCTGATTGGAGGAGGCCCACGCACATCGTCAAGGGTCATCGTCTTAACTTCAAGTCAACTGAGGGTAGATGTAAGCCACACCCTCACGGCAATGCCTAGACTCACGTGTGATTACATAACTGGGCACTACAGCCTAGTCAAGGGGACACAAAATTAACCAGCCCGGTAATTCAGCCCCAAGTTCTGGTGGAGGAGAGAGAGAAGGAGATGGCTCCGCGACACGCTTAGGATGTGAAACCGTGGAAGTCTGGTGATGAACGGCAAATGGGCACTGAAGGGAAGATGTCAAGGCTGATGGGGGCCACTGGGAGGGGGCGATGCCTTCCCCGACACAGGGAGCAGCTTAAACAAAAGCAAGATGGGGGGATGGCCTTTGCATCATGCGGTATTGTAGTAACCTGTCGTTGTTTTCACTCATCCCAGGTCTCATAAGGAGAGAATGAGATCACATGGCAGGCAGCAGTGGAATGAGAAGTTAGATTGTGAAGAAGGAGGGTTGCGAAGCCTTTGAAAACAGAAGAGAGGCTCAGTCGTCTGGCTGGTCCAGAGGCCGTTCTGAATGAGCACAAAGCTATGGCCAAATGAACTTGCCCAAGTCTCTCCCAGGGCCCCATGGCGGGACTGGCTCCTGACTTTCAAACATTGTTCCATTAACGTTAACAGCCAATTACGTAAGTGTGGAAAACACAAGTTCTAAAAATACAGAATCAGCTGTTAAGGTGAATGTTAAGATTCTGGAATATATTTTACTTTGCAGACCAAAAAAGAAAAAACAAGAAAAACTCCAGGTCAGAGTCATTATTACTCAATGTGTGAAGAAAATGCAAATAAGCCATTCATTTCTAATTCTATTTAGTTAGATATTTGGGAGGGGAAATAAAAAGGAGTAAGAAACTTTTTTTTCCTTTTTGCAGACACCGTCTGGCAATGTATTTAAGATCCTGGAGTAACACTCTGAACCCTACGAAGACAGAGTTCTATCATTATAAGGCTGAATCGATCTCACGCGTAATTGCACCAGCATGCTGGTCTGTGAAGCATTTCCTCAGGAAACTGTTGCCCGTATATTTTGTGTTGACACTACTTTCTTTTATAAAAGGTCCCATTATTTCATGACCTTTAAACTGACCAAGTCCTAATCGTGTGCTTCAGTGACAAGCGATGCGTGTATCTGGCAAAGGGTTCCTTCTGTGCTAGGGATGGGAGTCGCCATCCCGCACACATGGAGGGACAGGTAGGAGGCCGGTTCTGACCATGATCATTTCTGAGCCTGACTCACGTGGACAAATGGGCCACAAGGGCTCCCAGCAGCCACCACAGCGGCTCACCTCTCAGGCACTCTTCCAGGTCAGCCCCCATGGCTCACTGAGGAATTCACCATCTTCTGCTTTTTTGGCTACAGCCCCAAGCTCAGCTTCTGTGTCTGCCTGGCCTCCGGGACCTGGGCACTTATTTCCTTGCTTTTGGCCACTGGTTTCCCTCCACATCCTGACTTTTCATCTCCGCCCTCAGGCTTTGCCCAATAGATAAGGCATCCTACCCTGAACTTGCCAGGGTAGGATTAGGGTTAGCGTTACGGTTAGGGTTTTGTCCCCATTGAGGGGCTAAGTAATCTGGGGAAAGAACGGGATGCAGAACTCTGTGCACTGCCTAGAATTAGGCTGGTTAATTTTCAGGCAACTCAAAGTCATTCCTTGTTGGACCTCTGAAGCGTGTTGCCAAACATGATTTGACCGGCTGTCCTGAAAGGGAGGGACAAGCCACAGACAGCTCCTATAAAGGTAAGTCCTTTTCTACTGCAGACGATGCACAGGAAGACTGCAACCTACTATTTTTAGTAAAATATTCATTGTAAGCTAGGAAAATGATATTAAACTGACAATAATAATAATAGTGATCAAGTATTGAGACTTTAACATATAACGGACTCAATACTGAACATTCTATGTATTGAAAATTCATAAAAACTCATGAAAGAAGGTATTACTCATCTTTATCAAACTGATAAAGAGACTGGCCGGGAGAAGTGACTTAACCTAATAAGAACGATAATGATGCTACAAATGACCGACTGCCCAGGTGCCTCTTGTCCAAGGTAAAATGGTCCCTAGTGGGAACTCAGCATTCATAGGGAGATCAAATATAACATAAAATCAATGACTATGGAAAACAAACAAAAGGTCAATCAAATAAGACACATGAAGCCAATGTGAAGCTCAGTCCCAGAAACCTGAGTATACTTTCCAACTCCTGGTTCCTATACTGAGCCCTGACTCATTTTAGAACCATCTAGAAAGATTCGTGGTTCTTCCTGATGAAAGTGTTTTCCCATCAATATTTTGCACTCTCTGGAATACATGGATCACAGGTAACCAGGGCTGTAAATTAATCCCACACACAAAATTCCAATCCATACTTGTGATCAGTGTTCTGAAGGAGAATCTCATCACAGGACAGCAGCAGTGACTTCATCAGGGTGTTCAGGGAAGGCCTTCCTGAACGAGAGATGATGGATGTGGGATCTGAAAGGTTGGTGCACATGAACAGGGGCATGGGGGGCAGAAGGGACAGAGCTGTCAAGCCTTCGGGGCTGAAGCAAGTATCAGACATTTGATGAGACAGAAGACCAACGCAATGGAGCAAAAAGAGCCAGGCGGGGTGTGTGGTGCGAGGTGAGGCCGGAAAAGTAGGTAGTGGCCAGGAAATACAGGGCCTTAAGGGAGTTTAAG
This sequence comes from Pseudorca crassidens, assembly GCF_039906515.1. Lineage (NCBI taxonomy): Eukaryota > Metazoa > Chordata > Mammalia > Artiodactyla > Delphinidae > Pseudorca > Pseudorca crassidens. The sequence continues at coordinate 193,734,725 of NC_090296.1, forward strand.
TCTCAGTTTTGAATGCATCCCCCCCCCGGCCCCGCAAAACAACAACAACACTCAGCGGATTCCAAACAGGTTGGGGCAGGGGTAGGCTTGGTGGAAGTGAGTTGTGACCCCCCAATCATCACCCAATTTCCATTAAAAAAAAAACCATCCAAAGAAGACGTGGTACATATATACAATGGAATACTACTCGGCCATAAAAAAGAACGAAATCATGCCATTTGCAGCCACATGGATGGACCAAGAGACTATCATACTAAGTGAAGTAAGTCAGACAGAGAAAGACAAATACCATATGATATCACTCACATGTGGAATCTAATTTTTAAAAAATGATACAAATGAACTTATTTATAAAACAGACCCACAGATTTCAAAAACAAACATACGGTTACCAAAGGGGAAAGGTGGTGGGGAGGGATAAATTAGGAGCTTGGGACTAACATACACACACCACCATATATAAGATATATAACCAACAAGGACCTACTGTAGAGCACAGGGAACTCTACTCAATATTCTGTAATAACCTATGTGGGTAAAGAATCTGAAAAAGAATGAATATATGTATAACTGAATCATTTTGCTGTACATCCAAACCTAACACAACATTTTAAATCAACCACACTCCAATAAAACTTTGTGAAAAAGCCATCCAGCTATTGTATGGAGAACGGAGGAGAAGGGTACCAGCACGATGGACGATGACCCTTGTGAAGGTCACTGCAGTAATCCAAAGGAGAAATAGCGAAGAAGCAGAGTCCCCCCGACCATAGTCAGCCATGGAGTGTCTCCTATGCACCAGCAAAGATTCCCATATTCTAGAGAGACATTTCTAAAATACAAACAGGACTCGAGGATGGATTGATATGGGGATGAGGGGGAAGGAGCCAAAAGAACAAATGGAGCAACACAGAAACCCAGGGTGAGAATCTTTCAAGGAGTGAGGAATGGTTTCTCATTTCCAGATCCTGGTAAGAGGTGAGAGCTCAAACAAAACGGGAAGGGAAAATGCCTTTTGGATTTAGCATGTGGGGTCACTGCTGACATAGGTGAAATGTTGTCGTTAAGGATGTGGGTGGAAGACAGAGTGAGTACAGACAACTCTTTCCAGGGTTCGGTTATGCAGTGGAGAAGGGTCTTTGGGTAAGAAGTGAAATAAAAACTCAAATCAAGATGGCGGGTCAAAATACCGTGATTTTAGAATCAACTGGCTCACGATGAATATACGTTTCACACTAAAAACATAGATTGGTTTTGCTGTTGTTTTTTTTTCCTTTTTTTATTTCTTGGCTGCCTGCAGCATGTGGGATCTTAGTTCCCCGACCAGGGATCCAACCCACGCCCCCTGCACTGGAAGCATGGAGTCAACCACTGGACCGCCAGGGAAGTCCAAAAAGTAGACTGCTTTTAAAGAATACAGTGATCTAAGAATTCCAGTGCTTCGCAGGGATTCAAAAGGCACGAAAGCATTGTTTCAGCCCCAACAGATCAGAAGAATTAAGGGCTTCAAATAGACACTACCTCTTTTAGCAATATGCTTATACCTAAATTAAAACAGAACCACCCGTGAGATTGAACTAGCCTCCCAGACCACTGGGAGAAATTCCAGCAACCCAGCGTGGATCTGTTATTAGTTTGTGGGATTATCAGGTTGGCATCACACTGAAAGATAGGATGGGAGAATTGACAGTCATCCCTGATTCAGGTTAATTCATGGTACTAATCACACAGAGTGTTACTTTCCAATTCTTGGCTCTCTCACAAAAGTAGGACGGCAGAACGGCCTAGACATTTGGAATTAGAAAGTCAGACATTGGTGACTGTCCTTAACGAATCCAGTTAGATACAGAATGGGAGGCATGGCGTTCAAAAAATCCACCCATTCATCATTCACATCGTAACATGAATTAGTACGTCCCATGGCAGGGGTGGTCTGGCACAGAGAAAGTGGAGTTTTGAGGAAGGATGAGGGAGAAAACATTTGGGAACGTGGAAACCTGACATCCCATTGTGTCTCCGGACCCTGAGGCATTGCATTGAGAAGCAAGAGAGAAATGAGGAAGGAACTGGGATAATTTACAGAAGATCAAAAAGGCGGGCTGGAAGGAAGCCCAGGCACCCGACCCAGAGCTGGGTGTTCAATACGTTTTGAAATATACAATAAATGGACAGTTTCACACACGTCACAATTTTAGCTTTACCTCAACCCACTCAAGGTTCTGCTTCATAACCCGGCAGCCATAGGAAGATCCAAGAGGGTGTGTGATTCCCTGTTCAATGTGGGATTCACACAAGTTTCAGGTTAAGAAAGAGAACAAATAAAGACCAAATTCCATTCGCATCTCAGATGACTGAGTTTTCCCCTTATATGTGTACACTGATATTTTGACGTTTATGAAAGATCAGCTCATCTATTTGAGTAGAATATAAGTAAACCAAGGTAACTAGAATATGAAAGACTATGACTGTCAAAGCAAAGGACAGGAACTCCACTGAAATGTTAACTCAGAAGTGAAGGAGATAATGTTGAAACACTGGAAAAAGACCTCTACGTACACAGGGACACTGCACCAGTGTTCAAACAACGTGATGTACCAATGAAGATACCCCAAGCAACGTAACAGGGAGCAGAGGGCTTGAAAGGCAGGGCGGTCTAGAAGAAGACTTCTCCGACCTAGGAGCATAAAGCAATATGGTTAATACCGAGTACAACTTGGGAGAGACGTTTTTGAAATAAAATTTAGAAGATCAGTGAATCCCATGTGGTTTGATACATTTTTATGGCGACGTTTATATTCTGTAGACTAAGACAGGAACTAGTCCCTAAATGTACAGAGACAGTTTCTATTATTAAATACAGCAGGTGCAATGACATGGTGTGGGTTTGTTGCTTTTCTATATGCACAGGCAGGCTGTATGGCATGACAAATAGAAAATGATATGACAGAACAGTAACACTGAAAAATGGTCTCGAGGCAGAGGAAACGAGGGAAAGAAGCTTTTTCAATCTGACAGCTGACCCAAAACACCTATCACAAAGTGCAAACATCTTGTTAAATTTTTAAAAAAATATGTATTGCTTTGAGCTGTCATCAGAATCACCCTGCATGAATCGTAAGCAGCAGACAATTTAAAGGGTACGAGGAGGTTCAGAAAAATGAACATGGTTTTGTATAATCAAAAGAAGCCCCTGATAGAGATGACTTTTGCTTTTCTCCAAGAAATCTATGCTACAAGACAAAATGTCTGGGACTTAATAATGTGTTGACTGAATGGAAAAAAAAAAAAAAAAAAGGGAGTAAGCTCACCACATGCTATCCGAAATCAAACCATAGCTATTGCTTCTGCAGACATATTTTAGAAAATAGTTGAAAACTTTGTTGGTCAAACTAAGTTTGGTTGCTCAGTTTTACGATTTCTTGAAAAATATTGATTAAGTTATCCATCTATTTATTTGCAGAATTTATAGGCTTTCACATAGCTAAATCATCAAACATGTAAGTGTCACACAGTAAAAAAATTAACGTATGTGATATGTAGTCTGTAAGTTTCTTTTGTTTAACACTGTATTTTGTCCAAGGAGCTCAAATAAAAATGAAAGCAACACATCGGCTGTTATTTTAGAAATATCAAAGAATCTACTAAGACAGCAATGGAATCTTTTATATCCAACACAAAGAAAGACAAAGTTACTTTCAAGAAATTTTAATCGAACCAAACCTGAGGGGATAATTTGAGATTTATTAAAATTGCTACCATGTAATAGTTATCTGTAACAAAGTAATCAGGTACAAAATACCTGTTTCACAAGTAATTTGAAACGCATCTCATTTGCATGAGCCTTAAAATAAACATGTGCCTTTATACAATAGCACCATTTTCTGCCGCTATGTTTTCAGTAAATACCGATAATGTTCAGTCATTTTTGTATTCAAACTCACGTCCGTGAAACACAGGGATGTCTCAAGAAATCAAATGGTATTAGAGGTTCCAAAAGAAACCCCAAACAAAATAATTGTGCGACTATTTCTGGAAAAAAAAAAAGTGAAAGTAAAATAAAAATTAAGCTCTGTTGCTTGTATACCTGTTAGCTTTCTATAATCGATTACACAAATGAACACAGTTCTTTTAAGTTAGAAAACAATTCATGAAAGCTAATGCAGTAATAACCATGCAAGTTACCGAGGGAATCCAAGACTGATTATTGAAGCTCAAAGATCTTCTGCCGATGCAGGGGACACGGGTTCGTGCCCCGGTCCGGGAAGATCCCACATGCCGCGGAGCGGCTGGGCCCGTGAGCCATGGCCGCTGAGCCTGCGCGTCTGGAGCCTGTGCTCCGCAACGGGAGAGGCCACAGCAGTGAGAGGCCCGCGTACCGCAAAAAAAAAAAGATCTTCTGCTGGGATAAAACCTGCTTACCAAAAGTTTCCAGAGCTTCACAAAAGAGTTTTCAAGGGTGAAGTAGAGGAAGACAAGGAAGAGGAGTCAGGAGCTTTTCATAACACGTTTAATTTAAATTTAAGTTATTTCGATGTTATTGTAATAGGGAAAAGCACATCTGATTCCATACTGGATCTGTTTCTTTTACTTCAACCTTTGTATTCCATTGCTCTATTGCTTTTGCTAGAGCATCACTAAAGGGAAGTAAAAGTATGGCCCATCTCTAGGAACCCTGCCTCGCATGCCTGCGGCTTAAGCTAAAATACCTTTGTTTCACTCACAGGAAACATCCTGACCAGGCCCACCTGTGAGTGGCTGCAGGAAAAAATGAATTAACGCATCCCCTCCCGAGTCTGGCAGGAACCAGAAAATATTTGCAGCAATAACAGGAACTATCATCCAAACCCGGGCAAGATGGTTCTTTGGGACACCAGTCCAGCATCCTCTCAGCCTGCTGGCTTTGCAAATAAAGGCGATCGTCCTCGCTGCAACAACTCATCTCTCACTTTACTGGCCTGTTGCATGGCGAGAAGTACAAGCTTGGACAAGGTAACATTATTCTCAAACATCCAAGTGTCCTGCTCAAGCAAATGATTACCTATCCATCTCTAAACGTGACAGGGAGACAGTGTGGAAACCAATACAGACCCTCCTCCACTTACCATGAGATTACACCAGTAAACCCAACGGAAGTGTACAATACCCTAAGTCGAAAATGCACTTAATACACCTGAACTACCGAACATCCCAGCTTAGCCTCGCCTACCTCACATGTGCTCAGAACACTTATTAGATCAGCCTACAGCTGGGCAAAATCATCTACCACAAAGCCTCACTTATAATAAAGTGTTGAATATCTCCTGTAATGTATTGAATACTGTACTGAAGATGAAGAGCAGAATGGTTGTCAGCGCGTGGGTTATTCACACTCGTGACCACCAGGCTGCCTGGGAGCTGCCCAGCATCACGAAATAATATCAGGTATGTATTGCTATCCTGGTGCATGGCTGTTAGCATACTGATGCCATCCAGGCCTGTTCGGTTCCTCCTGTCCTTCCAATGACCTTACCTAGGACTGCACTGGGGGTAAATCTCTTCTTTGTTGTCAAGGGCTCTGTAGTTCATAGATGTTGTTTAATCATCATTAGGTCCAGGTGGTTTCTGTGCTGTGTTAGTCTCCAAACAGTGGTAAAGACCTTCGTCCGCGGACATATTCCTGGCACCCGTGAGACTAGCTCCCCATCATAAATCTTGACTTAGGAATGCACTTGCTGTCTGCAAACACATACCCCCATGCCCTAGGTTAACTATAAAATTGTCCCAACTGCCCCCCGGAGATGCAGAGTACAGCTGCATATGCTCTGGATCAACGTCTGCCTGATCCTACCCTGTATGTAAGTTACCATATAAGAAACGGATCCACCGATTATACGGCGCTGCCTGCCTCATTCTTCAATCTCAAGATACCTTCTCAGTTCGGTGGACACTTTCTGTTCCCTCTGTCCTCAGACACTACAGAAAAGATCAAAATTCAAAATGTGAAGTACAGTCTCGAATGAATGCATGTTGTTTCTTCACCATTATAAAATTAAAAAATTGTTAAGCCCAACGATCGTAAATGGGGGACCATCTATAAATTCTTAAACTGAAATGCAGGTTAGATTTTCCACAAATTAGTATACGTGTACCAACTCGTGCTTGGGGAAAATAATGGTAATAGGAAAATTAATTAATGATTTTGAAAGCAGAAAGCAGACAGCTTGACATTCTTAACTTTGTACAGTTATACGTAAATGAAATTATACGCCAAGGGAGAAAAAAAGGCGGTAGGACATTTTCAGCTCTTACTCAAATCCCTCTTGAGGATCTCACAGAAATAACAATTCATAACTGAAGTCTAGAATTAATTTAATTAATTAATTTAGAATTACAAGTACGGATAAATCTGAGCTACAGCCACACCTAAACTTAACGATAATCATGCTTAGCATGGAAGGTGAAACAAACAATCAAACCCCAAAGCAAACAGAGCCTCAGGTCTGGAAGAGTTCTTAAGAAATATTTTAGTCCACTCTGGGGCTCCCAGGCTCCTTGAGAGTCTGATGAAAGTTAGGGATCTTTTCCCCAGAAACATGTGCAAAGTGTCACATACAATTTCAAGGGCTTCATGGAACCACCAATATAGATCTCAGATGTTTCCACGTAAAGGTTGAGGGAAGTTAGGGACTCAGACCCCAGGTACAAGTTCTCAGACTCACAATTAAATTACTGAATGACATTAAGAATCTATGAAAAGAGGACAAACATTGTTAAATGGAAAAAAAATTAAGACTGCTGAGAAGATAGGCTTCTCCAGGGCCATATTTCTTACGTAACGTAGCTTTCAAACTTTCTTTTCTGGGAGAGCCCGTCTTCTCTCAACACTTTCCGTGTTTATCCCAGACCAAGGAAACATCTTCTGCATCTGGTTGTCCCAAAGTCATCTCAAACACAGCCTGCCCCAAATAGGCTTATCTTCTCAAAAGCAATTGGCCCTTGAAATCTTTCTACTTGTCACTGGCACCACTATTACCACAATCGACCAGACCCACATTTTCTCATGGGTCTCTGACTCTATTTTTCTTTCTCCTTCAATTAGAAAACTAGGAATCAATAAGCCACCAAGTCCTGCCCCTTTTTCACTCATGTTTACTACAGCTGTTTATTGGGTACCATCTAAGTGATGGTCACAGGAGATACAAAGATTAAAAACAATAAAACATGTCCTCAAGGAGCTCACAGCCAAGTGTCCTTGCCTTGTTATTTCTATAGCTACTAGTGATGTTTTAGATCTTCGTCATATTGCAGAGTCATCTTTCTCCCACCAGCCCCTGACTGCTCTGGCTTCCTTCAGTCTACTCCCTCCCTCCTAAGGCTCTGCTGACTGAATGCATTCCCTAAAATAATAGATTCATCACGTAATTCCCTTGCTGGCAATATCCCTCCTGGGTTCCTGGTGTCTACAGAAAGCCTGTGGAACGATTTTACTCTGATAATCAGAGTCTTGTGCACCATCAGGCCGACCCCATCTACCTATGTCTCCCCTGCACCCCAAGCACCCTCTAGTACAAGTTCACTGCAACGGTGAAGCTGGTCTTGAAACTCACTCATGTTTATTCCTGGTCCCACCGCTCCTGGTCTCTCCCTCCCTTTCCGCTTGTCCTCAGAGCTACAGCTCAAGCCCTGCCTCTTTCCACAAAACGTTTCAAGAAATTACATCCCACAGCGACCGAGCACTGATATACTACGGTATTTGTATACATCACTCACTTTTACATTAAATCATAGATAGTCACACTTTTATTTCTTGTCTCTCCGAACTGTTTCAATTCCTTTGAAATCAGTAAGAAAACCCTCCATTCCCTTGTTGGTTTCCATGCAGCCATTTATTTAATACATATTTACGGAGGTTCTGCTTTGTGCCTGAGGTTTGTGTTTGAGGTTCTACTTTAAGCCTGTGTAACAGGCTCAAGCCTACTGTGCTTTGATAGAGTAATCCCGCAACAAATATTTATTGATAAATAAAATGCGTGCCCTATGCTAGCAAGTAGCTTATTTATCTAAGGAAAGCTTTTAAAAGCTCTCTGATTTTGAGATCCTGTGACCACGAAGTCCCATAATCTTCAAATAGCCCCTAGGTGTCAACTTTTGGGACTTTCAACCATCAGGCTGCAGCTGGATTTAGAATATATTCACTTGCTCACATTTTTTCAGAATTTAATGTAACTTTTGTTATTCCTGCTAAAAGAATATTACCACCTTCCACTTTTCTTCAATTTGGTATAAATTGCTATAAATAAATAAAATAAAATAGAATACTATTTAGTTACTTGACATCTATAAGAATAGGGGACATTTCTATAATGCCAGCTTTATAAATAAGCCAGAAACTCCCCAGATTTGGCCAGCTATATCGGTAAAAACTGAGGAAAGTGAATGGCTTACTGTGATTTAATTGGACAGAGTTCTGATGAGGGTTTATATAATTTAGTTCACAAATACGTCCATAAAAAGAATGTACCAATATAATACATATTCAAGTAAATAAATAAATGTCCCCATGACTGTTCTCTTGAAAGACAGCAAACAATAAGTGTTACGGTCCCAGATGTTTACTTAAATTGGCCCTGAAGGGATAGATGATTACCATGGGGTAATCATCACAGTTACAGATGCACTTTTTATACTGAGATGGTTCTAAGGGAAAAGTGGCCAATCTGCATACCAGCCATCTATACAGCATCTATCCATTATCACTTGCACCAGTGACTTTCATACGGCTTTGGATTCAAAGAGACTCCTGATTTTTAGTGCGTGCACGTGCACACACACACACACACACACACACAAGAGGGAAAGAAGGAAAAAAACCTTTAAAAAGAATTCTCTTTTTAACTGAGCTAGACGTTGTGCGTAAAAACTTGCAGAGATCATTCGAGGCTCAGAAGGAGGTTACCTTCTTCCAGAGAGGATTATTCCTTTTAATTTAGATATGTAGCAAGAACGTTGATTATGAGGGATTGGCTCACATGATTACGGAGGCTGACAAGTCCCACGATAGACAGTCTGCAAGCTGGAGGCTCAGGAAACCAGTGGCGTGGTTCTAGCCCAAATCCGAAGCCTGGGAACCAAGGAAGCCAATGGTGTAAGTCCCAGGAGGAGTCCAAAGGCTGATGGCCAAGGAGAAGATGAATGTCCCAGCTCAAGCAGAGGAAGCACGTTTGCCCTTCGTCTACCTTTTTGTTCTATTCGGGACCCTCAATGGATTCAATGATGCCCCAGGATTATTTTGTTTTTATCAGGCATCTAGGCTGAGGGCAGACCTAAATCCAAGGGAGGACGGAAATGACTTCGATTGGGCTTCAGTCTTTTAGAGAACGGGTCTCTTCTAGGGTATGCTGGAAGCCCTGCTCTATGTCTCTACCTGTCCTCCATGCTTCTGCTTTTGCATCCAGCAAGTTCCTTGTGAGGGAACGCAGCTCCAAAGGCGTCTCTTCTTCACATTCTCTCTTCTTCTGGACCTTAGTCCTGGAAATTCCCCCTGCCTTGGTAGCTCTCCACTGCCCTCCAAAGAAGTGTTTCATATACTTCGTTTTGTTTGTATTATTCTCAGGAGGTTTGCCCTGAATCAGCTTTACCGCCAGAAGTGGAAGCTCCTTTATCCCGACTTTAATTGTTGGTGTCACTACTCATCTAGTCCTTCCAGCTAATTATCTGGGATTAATCCTCAATAGTTCAATACCTCCATAGGTCTCTCTTTTTTTGCCTACTCTGCACTCGTAGAAAGGTCTCTCAAAACCAGACTCTTCTGCTACTCATTGACCCTGTGATCGCTTAGGTTACAATTGCCCTTGCAACTTTCTATCAGGTCTTCCTGTCACGAGAATCTCTCAAAACTAGTCTTCGGTAGGATTGTGTCTAAGTCCATCTGAGCTGCTATCACAGAATGCTATAAACCAGGTGGCTTATAGACAACAATTTATTTTCACAGTTCTGAAGGCTGGGAGTCTAAGACCAAGGTGCTGGCAGATTCGGTGTCTGGTGAGAATCCACCTCTGGGTTCTTAGACAGCTGTCTCCTTGCTGTGTCCTCACATGATGGAAGAGGCGAGACAGCAGTACGTGGTCTCTTTTATAAGGTCGTGAATCCCATTCATGAGGGCTCCACCCTCATAACCCAATCACCTCCTACGTCCCAAAGGCCCCACCTTCGAATACCATCCTGTTGGCGATTAGATTTTTAACTTATGACTTTGGAGGGGACAAGTTCAGTCTATAGTGGACAATCTAGCATAAAATGTCCTGGAGATGAAATAGTTACACAGGAATCCCACACTCTTAACTGCCAGTTAGGAAAGACAGTGGAATCCTACAGGAGGTCATGACAACCATATGTCTACCCAGTGGAGGAAAGATGTTCATTTTCACCTTTAACCCAATCAGGAAGTTTCTCTCTCAATGGGAGCTGCCCACAACCCATCTCCAGTGGCACCAGGATCAAAGACAGCTGGTCCAATGACTCCAGCATGTACTGACTGAAGGACCCTGCATGCAGAAGAACTGGCTTCCTACAGCGAACAGAACCGAGCAGCGTTAAGAGAATCTCAGGTGAAGGCCAAGCCTCTTTAATAAGGTTTTTAGAAGAGTCGATGCTTTACGTAAATTTTGAAAACAGGAACCAGTAAAGATAAAAACATATTACCGAATTGTAATAACCTGGCACAAGACAAAACCTGTGTTGATGCAAAGCAAAGGATCAGAATGTGGCAAAGAAAAGCAGAGCAAGGTAGCCCAGGCAGGCACAGAGACACCTGGCCTGGCTGCACCCTATGCGCAGATAATAGGAGGAAGCAGTACCAGAGAACGAGCCATGCATCCCCCGCAGGCCACTGTTTTGACACAATTTATTCCCGTCTGGGTGGGCTCCCAGGTATTCAAGCACAAGACCGCTCTGTAACCATCCACTGATAACCTGGTCTTGTCAGGTTGACGGCACCCCCCCTGGGTTATGACCTGCAGCATCTCATGCTCCTGAATGGTGCTGAGATTAAAAAGCTAATGAGAAAAACGGGAAGGGAATATGCAGAAAGGAACATAGTTTTTGTTCTAGAGCGTTGGGACCACAGGTGATTTCTTTTTCTTTCTATGTTTTCCAAAATTCCTTTACACTGCTACATGTTAGTTACAAATACACGTCAAATACAAATGGTACGAAGAAGCAGCAGCATCCTCTAAAATATGATAAAAAGTACAACAAAAACCTTCCTTTTGAAGTTGGGATTTCTGTAATTAATTTCAGCAACATAATCGCAAATTTCTAGCTAAGAGCTGGGGATACAGGGCCGTGTGTCTCGTGAGAGGATCTCAGAACGAAAAGTCCCTCATGGTCGCCTGGCCCCTTCCACGCTTCTTTTTAACAGCGCATTGCTTATTTTAGCGACAAAGCGAATACACAAAACATTTTCGAATCTCATATTATTTATGAAGAAACTTTTTACCTAAACTTCTCATGCTCTTCTGCTTGTCGCTTCCATGGACAGCTCTGGATACTAGTGACGACCTGAAGATAGTCATCCTCTGAATACCTACAAGCCAAATGTCAAGGAAATTAGAAAAGAAAGATCTCACTTATTGCTAAATGAATATGTAAGTCTTCTGAAGGACACTTATGATCTACTCATGTTAGCCTCTAAATCTTTTCTGAAATAAGGTGATGTAGAAGGAAGTAAACATCACAGCCATTTCAAAACTTCTAGGAGCATGTGATTCACAAAGAATCATTACGTTGATTTAGGAACATGTAATTTTCACATTCATAAGTCCAGTGGAGCATTACGAACCAACCACGACAGCACACTAATTCACATGCGTATCTTACGGCTAGTTAACAAATAAATTTATTTTTATAGACACTTACCATAAATATATAGTTTACCATCTTTTTCAGACTCTAAGTTGATAGATTTACCTTGGGATATATGGATAACATTTCCACAAAATAATCATCTTAAATTTTAATTCTGAACAGTACATTAAAAAAGCAGATTGGACCAGGTTAAAAGAGATGTATACTGGCATAAAAATCTACAGGCATAGTGGTACAGTTTGGCCAGATCCCAGTCCCTGGTAGATCTCCCTCTACCTGAAATTTCATCATTAAGTAACAACTCCCTTAAATCACAAAACAGCCTCTAGTCTTTAACGGTTATCAATTAAAATGCATATATCCTTTTGAGTGAAAAAACCCTTAAATTTCCTTTCAGTTAATAGCATAGTCATTAGTTGCCAGCTACTTGAGATCAAGGCTTTGCAATAAAAAGATAGAGTATATGTTGATGAGTGTCTGGGGAAGGGAGTAAAGAATCTTGTCAGAAAAGGACCTTCTCCACCCCCATGCAGTATAATGCAGATGCTCCAAAGTCTGTCTCTAAAAGGAGGTATTTCTTATAGGTGGGGAAGGTGGTCAACCAATCAACTCCTTTGCCCTTGAAATTTACCTACCTTTTGGGTATCTCGCCTGTCAATGTTGCCACCAAGATTAATCGAAAATATTTTCTCTTGGTTCCCGTTGGACCAGCTAAGAAAAGCTGAAAATCTTGAAAGACTTTGCAAAATACTAAAGGAGAACAAAGCAAAGAGCTACCACAGGAGAGATTAAAAATAGTTTGACTTGCACACAGGTTTCCAACCTCAACCATTTAACCTCACTCTCATGGGCCCCAAGTCTTGTCACCAAGGGACTCGAGAGATCTATACTCTAGCCCCAAAGCTTTGACTAGACGTGGCACTCCCCAGCTGGAGTGAGGATCACCTGCCTCCACATGCTGAGAGTTAATCTAAAGACCTTCTGCAAAACAGCATTAAGCTAAAAAAAAGAAAACAAAAGAAGACATGCACATTCAGCAGCCTACTCAAGGCTCTCTCAATTTTTGGCTCTTCAAGAGAGAGATGTGACATTGTGACTATCCTCTCCTGTCTGGAGAAGTCTTATCTACCACCAAGGTGTGGTTTTTAGTCATTTGATCACCCTGGAAACAGGACAACCATCAGAGCAATGTGTGTACCAGGGTCCATCATGCAAAGTAACAAAAGAATTGTCATCTCACATTTTTCACAGAACTAGAACCAATAATCCTAAAATTTATATGGAATCATAAAAGATCCAGAATTACCAAAGCAACCCTGAGGAAAAAGAACAAAGCAAGAGGCATAACCCTCCCAGACTTCAGACAATACTACAAAGCTACAGTAATCAAAACAGCATGGTATTGGCACAAAAACAGACATATGGCTCAATGGAACAGAATAGAGAGCCGAGAAATAAACCCACACACCTACAGTCAATTAATCTTCAACAAAGGAGGCAAGAATATACAATGGGAAAAAGAGAGTCTCTTCAGCAAGGGGTGTTGGGAAAGTTGGACAGCCTCATGTAAATCAATGAAGTTAGAACACACCCATTCGCCATACACAAAAGTAAACTTAAAATGGCTTAAAGACTTAAACATAGTACGTGACACTGTAAATCCCCTAGAAGAGAACATAGGGAAAACATTTTCTGACATAAATCATACCAAGGTTTTCTTAGGTCTGTCTCCCAAGGCAAGAGAAATAAAAGCAAAAATAAACAAACGGGACCTAATCAAACTTACAAGCTTTTGCACAGCAAAGGAAACCATAAACAAAATGAACCTAAGACAACCTATGGAATGGTAAAAAATATTTGCAAATGATGCAACTGACAAGGGCTTAATTTCCAAAATATACAAACAGCTCATACAACTCAACAACAAAAACCCAAATAACCCAATCGAAAAAATGGGCAGAACTAAATAGACATTTCTCCCAAGAAGACATAGAGATGGCCAATAGGCGCATGAAAAGATACTCAACATCACTAATTATTAGAGAAATGCAAATCAAGACTACAATGAGGTATCCCCTCACACCAGTCAGAATGGCCATGATTAAAAAGTCTACAAATAACAAATGCTGGACAGGGTGTGGAGAAAAAGGAACCCTCCTACACTGTTAGTGGGAATGTAAGTTGGTGCAGCCACTATGGAAAACAGTATGGAGGTTACTCAAAAAACTAAAAATAGAGTTACCATATGATCCAGCAATCCCACTCCTGGGCATATATCCAGAAAAGACAAAAATGCTAATCTGAAAACATACATGCACCCCAATGTTCACTGCAGCACTATTCACAATAGCCAAGACATGGAAGCAACCTAAGTGTCCATCAACAGATGAATGGATAAGAAAGATGTGATTGATATATATGTATACACACACACACACACACACACACACACACACACACACACACACAGACACACTGGAATATTACTCAGCCACGAAAGAGAATGAGATAATGCCATTTGCAGCAACATGGATGGACCTAGAGATTATCAGACTAAGTGAAGTAAGTCAGATAAAGACGAACATCATATGATATCACTTATATGTGAAATCTAAAAGAATGATACAAATCAACTTACAAGACAGAAACAGACTCACAGACATAGAAAACAAATTTATGGTTACCAAAGGGTGGGGGGGAGAGAGAAATTAGGAGTTTGTGATTAACAGATACGCACTACTTTATATAAAATAGATAAAACACAGGGAACTATATTCAACATCTTGTAATATCTATAATGTAAAAGAATCTGAAAAAGTATATGTATGTTGTATATGTATATATGTATATACCTGAATCACTTTGCTGTAAACCTGAAACTAACACAACATTGTAAATCAACTACATTTCAATTAAAAAATTTTAAAAGTTATAAAAGAGTTATTGTCTCACAAAGCTCAACTAAAGAGAAATGGAAAGGGAAGGGCCAAATACAAATATCTAATTAAACCAATGAGAACTGCAACTGTATCTTAAGTCATCAAAATAAAACATATCATGAAAAGTACAGTAAATGAGAAATTATTATCCTATCATAAAAACCAAATGTGTCAGAGTCTAAAGTTTTGTTTAAATTTCATTTATTAAATTAAAAAGAAATTAAATTTCTCATGATGTATAATAAAATAAGATTAGTGAATTTGAAGACACAGCAATAGAAACTTAAAAATGAAACATAAAGGGGAAAAAAGGTTGAATGAAAAAGCTGTAGAGAATCATTCAGCTGTGAGCCAACCTCAAGGGGCCTAAATGAGAAATTATGGTCCTAGAAAGAGAGAAGAAACCAAAAAATTTTTGAAAAAATTACGGTGGCAAATTTTCCAAATTCAAGGAAAAC
Source organism: Pseudorca crassidens (assembly GCF_039906515.1). Lineage (NCBI taxonomy): Eukaryota > Metazoa > Chordata > Mammalia > Artiodactyla > Delphinidae > Pseudorca > Pseudorca crassidens. The sequence goes on from NC_090296.1 coordinate 193,749,966, forward strand.
TGTAAACCGACAGATCCAAGAGGCTCAACAAACCCAAAGCACAGGAAACATGAAGAAAACTACACCAAGGCACATAATAAAAAAAATTCTTTAAACCAGTGATAAAGAGAAAATCTTAAAAGAGGAAAAAGACACATTATGTACACAGAGATAAAGATAAGAATTACAGCACACTGGCCAGAAACAATGCAAGTCAGAGGCAGTGGAACAATGTCATTAAAATACAGTACAGGATTTGGCAGGACTGTCGATCTAGGATTCGAGAGTGAGCAAACCTTTTAAACAATGAAGGTAAAATAAGGACTTTTTCAGGTATAAAAAGGCTAAAGGAATTCATACCAGCAAATCTGCAGTACCAGGAATGCTATCCAGAATATGTAAAGAACTCAAAGTTCAATAAGGCAAACAGCCCAGTTAAAAGCTGGGCCAAAGATTTGAACAGACACTTCACCACAGATGATAAACAGGTCGCAAATCAACCCATGAAAAGATGCTCAACAACATCAGCTACTAGGGAACTGCAAACTAAAATCACAATTATATACTACTATGCATCCACTAGAGTGGCTAAAACTGAAAAGCCAGACCACACTAAGTTCGGCAAGGAGCAGAGTAAGTGGAACTCTCCTACACTACTGGTGAGAACGAAAATCTACAACTCCTTCTGAAAACCACTGGGTAATTTCTTCAAAGGGTAAACCTACATATACCCCATGCAACCCAGCCGTTCCATGGCTAGGTATTCCAAGAGAAATGCGAACGTACAGCCGCAAAAAGACTTGTATGGCAGCTTTATTTGTAACAGCCCCAAATAACTATCATGTGAACATCCATAAGAGGTGAATGGATGAACAGATGGTGGCATCTACTTACAAAGGATGGAAAAATATAGACAAAAAAAGAGTACACAACATAGATTCCATTCCAGAAAACGAAAACTAGCCTACAGTGACAGAGAGCCCGTGAGGAGCTGCCTGGAAATGGGGGCTGGCACAAGAGGGGCAGCAGTGGTAGAGAGGAACGGATGACAAAAAAGCATGAGAAACCTTTGGTGGGTGATGGACGTCTTCCTAATCCTGACTGGAGTAATGGTACACACATATGCCAAGACTCCTCACACTGCACACTTAAGTTACAGTATATTGTACATCATTTACCCCTTAAAAAACTTTTAAAATGTTCATATTGAGCTAAAAAGTTGTATTTTCCATGGTGATATAAATACGATAATGAGCATTATACATCGGCCATTGTTGAGGACCAAATATCTAAAATTCAAAATTCTAGTCACGCTGAACCTACAGTATATTTAAATGAATATGCTTTTTTTTTTTTTTTTTTTTTTTTTGCGGTACGCGGGCCTCTCACTGCTGTGGCCTCTCCCGTTGTGGAGCACAGGCTCCGGACACGCAGGCTCAGCGGCCATGGCTCACGGGCCCAGCCGCTCCGCGGCATGTGGGATCTTCCTGGACCGGGTCACGAACCCGCGTCCCCTGCATTGGCAGGCGGACTCTCAACCACTGCGCCACCAGGGAAGCCCTGATAAAGAACTGAGAAGTTGCTACTTCCTATGTGTTCTCAGAGTCCTTAGACCAATACTTCTATAATAGCCTTTCTCACATCGAATTTCATTCCGTGTTTACACATTGGCTGCCTTTCTAGACTATGCCTTTCCCCACAGGACCTCGATGGCTAAGCATTTCTAGACTAACACAATCCCAGATCAAGCTGATTATTCTTGTTAACCCAGGAAATACGTGTGTAATTTAATTATAAATACAAAATGTAATGAGGTCATACACTACTGTAAGTTCAAAGCAATATTTCCTTACTCCACAGATTATGGCTTCTACGCAGTAACATTCCCCAGTGCTGACGTGCACTCCCTTGACCTGTTCACAACTCACCTACCCCTATATTAAAGCCTACCCCTTCCTCAGCATATTGCCTGAAGAGCCTCAGATTAGAGCCCAGTAGCTAGTCAGTCACTTCAGCCAGTCCATTAACCCAACTCATCCTTCCTACTTTCCCAGTTTCTTTTCTTTTCTTTTTGTTTTTTTAATAAATTTATTTATTTATTTATTTTTGGCTGCACTGGGTCTTTGTTGCTGTGCGCGGGCTTCCTCTACCTGCGGCGAGCGGGGGCTACTCTTCGCTGTGGTGCGCGGGCTTCTCATTGCGGTGGCTTCTCCTGTTGAGGAGCATGGGCTTTTGGCGTGTGGGCTTCACTAGTTGTGGCACGCGGGCTCAGTAGTTGTGGCACACGGGCTCAGTAGTTGTGGCACACGGTCTTAGTTGCTCCGTGGCATGTGGGATCTTCCTGGACCAGGGCTCAAACCCGTGTCCCCTGCATTGGCAGGCGGATTCTTAACCACTGTGCCACCAGGGAAGCCCCCCAATTTCTTAGCATGAAATAAAATGAGTGTGCACGTGTGCGTATCTGGTTACACTTCTACCCTTTTTGCAATGATTAACCCACGACTGCCTCCATCTTCGACTTTGAACTCCCTCAATCGTGATCAATGCAGAATTTGCTGAGATTTCACGCAGGAAATAGAGGAAAGGGGTTATGCTGTGAGAGATCTAACCTGTGCAACTTTTAAAAGCAAAAAACACAGTACATCCTTATCTCGTTTTGGCCAACTCTTGGACTTGAGAGTAAGCTCTTTTCTCAACTCTCTTTGCTGCCGCAGGATGGGTGTGGGGAACCTCTCTTCCTAGCTCCATACTTACTTTCTCATTATTGTGCTGGAGCTGGCTCACACAAGCTTGGAAGAACTTCCTGGTACGTGTCCAGCAACGTTGTGAGCAGGTTGTTGAACCACTGGTAGCTTGAAATCAGGCAAGGTGGGACAATTTACATCACTGGAAGCAGCAAATGTGACAAGTCAGGGCATTCTCCACAAGCTAGTTGTTAAACGTGAGCACACCACTGCCCCTATCCTTCTCCACCCGTTCCACAACCTGTGAGACTGGCTCAGAACTTTCCAGTCTTCCCCCCTGTCTGAGCCTTATGGAGGCTGGCCAAGAAGGCCAGGTAAGAGTTTGCTGCCACACCTGACTCATCAAGAAAACTGATTCAGAGGGGTCCTAAGCCTCAGTGAAACAAAACTATCATATTAGATGCAAGAAGCAACTACAAGCTTGGGAAATTACAGATGACTTTATTTCTCCAAAGGTTTTAAGCACTCTTATGTATATTATACTTTAACTTTGGCGTACTTGAAAAGCAGAGTTCGTGTCATTTTGACAATCATCCTTCCCATTATATCAAGCTTAGTCTAGAACATTAAAATTATCACCCACTTCCAGTTAGAATAAAAGTTCATTGTAAAGTATGTCTAGTCTTAAAAACGTTTTGTTTTCAGGACGTATGTCTCCCAACAAATTGTAGCTGGCTCCAATGTAACTTAATATTGAAAGACGCCAATCATAATGTATCTGATTTTACTAGTAAGTTAGCTGCATAGAAGGGCTTTTGACTTTAGAGTCCCTGATACTTAAAACCAAGTCAAACACATTACAGCAGACATATGTATCAATATTTTAAAAGGAGAAATACTCCTGGCCATTTTATAATCAGAAGACAGTACTCAAGCTACTTACTTCCTGGAGTTGCTATGTTCAAAGAATCTTTTTTTATGTCTAGAAATGAAGCATTATCCTCTGGTATTACAAAGGGGAAGACTAAAGAATAAGGAAAGTTAATGAGAGTTTTTTTCCCTATATGCTGGTCCTTTTCTACTGAACAATAAATCACCAACCAGCTTTTTGAGATAATTAAGACTACCACAGCACCATCATGATTTGTAAGGTGGAAGCATGGCTAGAGAAGGAAAAATCCCATGGATGCTACGAGTGTGGGCCAATTTGTGAAACAAACGTGCCTCTATAGAATTTTCCTGTTGAGTAAAATGCTCTGAATCACATCATACATTCTGCAAATTTACAGTTACAGTTGGTTTTCAATTGCAAAGTATGGTCTTCACCCCAAAATTGTGAGAGGCAGCCACCCCTATGATATCACCCCCATTTTTATGGATGACAAAACTAAAAGTTCTGAGAAGATAAACAGCTTGCTCAATGTTGTACTGTAAGCAGATGAACTAAGAATTCAACTCACATCCTTTAATTCACACTCTGGCTCTCTTTCCAATATATCATGCTGCATCTCATCTATTTTCAGAATGAAACTGAAAATCAGTCCCATCAGAAGTATTTTCTGGTACTAAGACATATAATAAATCATACTAAATAATGCAGCAAGTTATTTTCAAAAGAATAAATAATACCTATTTCAGTCATTATTAGTAATACTCAAAATGAGGTACAGATTATAAATAACATATAAAAATGATACTAGGTAAATATAATATTAAAATTTAAAATATTTTTCTAAGACAAATACTGTATGATATCACTTACAGGTGGAATCTAAAAAAAACAAAAAAGAAACAAAAAAGAAACAGATTCACAGCTATAGAGAACACACTAGTAGCTACCAGTGAGGAGAGGGAAGGGGGAAAGACAAGACAGGGGTAGAGAATTAAGAGGTACAAACTACTGTGTATAAAATAAATAAGCTATGAAAATATATTGTACAGCACAGGGAATATAGCCACTCTTTTATAATAACTATAACTGGAGCATAACCTTTAAAAATTGTGAACCACTACGTTGTACACCTGAAACTAACATAATATTTTAAATCAACTATACCTCAATAAAGAATAATAATAAAATGTTTTGCTAGAGATGTCTCTTTGGAGATGAAGACCCACATGCTATGACCAGTTTTATTTCAATTAAGATATAAACAGGACTTTTCAAAAGGCACAATTTATGGTTAGTTAACTTAACCATTAAATATTTATTGGGTACTTATTAGATGCCTAGACCTTATCTTGAAGATATTCATTTATCAGTCCTATGTAAACAGCTGAGGTACTGATTTAGTTTCCTATAACATCTCTTCATGGTGAAAGCCAAACCTTGTCTACTGAAATGGGTGGAGACACCCCAATAATATTAAGTCAGTAGGCTTCTAAGTGGTATCCTGTGTAGATCAAACAGTTTTTTGTAATTAGTTTCTATAAAACCCCTGAAGAGCTCAGGTCTACATGGAAATAAATTCTGCAAGTCAATACAGCGGTATAAGATTTTCAGTCAGTACAGCCAATCATTTCCAGTGGGCAATACTTTTTAAAGGAATGGCTGATCTGAGAAAATATTTGAAGAGATTATAGTTGAAAACTTCCCTAATATGTGAAAGGAAATAGTCACTCAAGTCAGGAAGTGCAGAGAATCCCATACAGGATAAATCCAAGGAGAAACACGCCAAGACACATATTAATCAAACTATCAAAAATTAAATACAAAGAAAAAATATTAAAAACAGCAAGGGAAAAGTAACAAATAACATACAAGAGAATCCCCATAAGGTTAACAGCTGATCTTTCAGTAGAAACTCTGCAAGCCAGAAGGGAGTGGCAGGACATATTTAAAGTGATGAAAGGGAAAAACCTACAACCAAGATTACTCTACCCAGCAAGGATCTCATTCAGATTCAATGGAGAAATTAAAACCTTTACAGACAAGCAAAAGCTAACAGAGTTCAGCATCACCAAACCAGCTTTACAACAAATGCTAAAGGAACTTCTCTAGGCAGGAAACATAAGAGAAAGGAAAAGACCTACAAAAATAAAACCAAAACAATTAAGAAAATGGTAATAGGAACATACATATTGACAATTACCTTAAATGTAAATGGATTAAATGCTTCAACCAAATGACATAGACTGGCTGAATGGATCCCAAACCAAGACCTGTATATCTGCTGTCTACAAGAGACCCACTTCAGACCTAGGGACACATACAGACTGAAAGTGAGGGGATGGAAAAAGATATTCCATGCAAATGGAAATCAAAAGAAAGGTGGAGTAGCAATTCTCATATCAGAGAAAACAGACTTTAAAATAAAGACTATTACAAGAGACAAAGAAGGACACTACATAATGATCAAGGGATAAATTCAAGAAGAAGATATAACAACTGTTAACATTTATGCACCCAACATAGGAGCACCTCAATAGGTAAGGCAAATGCTAAAGGAATGGCTGATGAACGTGTGACAGCCAAAAAAGAGAAATATGTAGCAAGCAGACTGAACTGAGATACACATGGTACTGACTTACTGACATTTCAACCACTAGAAGCAGGAGAATTCTATTTACATCGTTTTTAACTCTGTGTGATGGTAACTTCTAATTAGAATGCTGTGATTATTGTCACTTGGCATAGGAGAAAGGGATTCAAACTTTTATTCTCTGCATACCTTTTAGCGTCCCTCAGACAAGTTAAGTATTCCAAAACAGCTTTAGGAATGAATTCCTAAAGATGCCAATGTTCTTCTTCACAGCGCCACTGAAATCTCCAAATTGCCACATTTGAAAAAGTCAGATATTGATTGTTTTTTTTAAAGAACACTTTCTCTGTCCTGGATCATTAACTTTTGGGGTTTGGACAGTAATTGTATGTTTAAGACACGTGCTAGGAAATACTGCAAGCAGTGACTAACTTTAGCCAACCAAGAGGGAAAGGGGTATCTATTTACAAAGGGGTGGGACGTGGTAAAGGAAAGGCTACATGGATTGGTGAAGCACACTAAGGCTACAATAGGGGTAGAGGAGGAAAGCTCTTACCACCCTAAGTCCATACACTAGCCAGAAAGAGCTATGGCTAGAGGTGTAGAAGAAGGTCACAGGACTGCAGAGGTGGCCTTTGGTAGAAGATGAAGTCATCCCTAAACCACTCCCACAGAGAGGGATCCAGGGGAATAAATACCCCAAACTTTCTCTCTTCCCATTTTTTACTCTCATACCAATGACTTCCAGAAAGTGACCCTGACCAGAAGCCAAAAGTTATGAGACTCCAACTAAGGTAGCACAAGGAAATCAGCCTCCTGGAGCACGCAGCAAGAATGAAAAAGGTAGAGAGTAGATCTGGAAGGTGAAATAGGAATACATAGCATAAGTGGAAAGCTATTCATGGTGCTATTCATCAGAATTATTTGGGGGTAACAATTTACTTCACTGGACTAATTTGATAGAATGCCAAAGTCAAGCAGTACCTCACAGTCCAACAAAAAATATCATTTTAAGAAGCAACCTAAACGTCCATCAACAGATGAATGGATAAAGAAGATGTGGCACATATATACAATGGAATACTACTCAGCCATAAAAAGGAAGGAAATTGAGTTACGTGTAATGAGGTCGATGGACCTAGAGTCTGTCATACAGAGTGAAGTAAGTCAGAAAGAGAAAAACAAATACTGTATGCTAATGCACATATATGGAATCTAAAAAAACCCCCCAAAAACAGTACTGATGAACCTAGTGGCAGGGCAGGAATAAAGACGCAGATGTAGAGAATGGACTTGAGGACATAGGGAGGGGGTAAGGGTAAGCTGGGACGAAGTGAGAGAATGGCGTGGACATATACACACTACCAAATGTAAATAGACAGCTAGTGGGAAGCAGCCACATAGCACAGGGAGATCAGCTCGGTGCTTTGTGACCACCTAGAGGGGTGGGATAGGGAGGGTGGGAGGGAGACGCAAGAGGGAGGAGATATGGGGATATATTTGTACATATAGCTGATTCACACTGCTGTACAGCAGAAACTAACACAACATTGTAAAGCAATTATACTCCAATAAAGATATTTTTTTAAAAAAGTATCCCCTTCACAAATATCTGCAACATGCAAATACATCACCAGGATGGAAAGAATGAATAAACAAGGACTGAGGCTGCTATTGAAGATTCCCGCGTTTTCCCTCACAACACTACTGCTGTATAATTTCTGAAGATGAAAGAAAGATGACCCACTTTTCAAGTTTATGGAAAGAAATCTCCACATATGATATCCAGAGTTGAAAATAACCGTTTAGTGATCTTATACTATCAATTTTTAGAACTAGGATCCTATATGTTGCAAGGAATCAGAAAGAACCAATAAATTGAGTGTTCTCCATCTCTTAAAGAGTAACATTATATAGTTAGAGTGAGTTACAAGAGTGAAGGAGCTAGCATGGATATTACACCTGGTAAGATTTTTAAACCATATATGAATGGCTATGAACCTTTTGCCTTTTAAATTCTTCTGACTCACATAAGCAGAGTTGATCTCTTTCTCCCATGTCCTTTGCACCACCCTAAATCCACTAAATATCTCTACAGCACTTACCTTTTGTTTTCATGTATTTACTCAATAAGTACTTCCTGGGCATCTGTTACATGCAAGATATTGTTCTAGAGACCAATAATAAAAATAGTGAACAAAATAAATTTTCTTAAAAAAATCCACATTCTCATGAAATTTATATTGTAATAGGGGATTATGGACAATAAACCCAATGTATGGGTTGAACTGTGTTCCCCCGAACTCATACGTTGAAACCCTAATCCCCAGTACCTCAGAATATGACTATATTTGGAAATAAGGCCTTTAAATAGGGGATTAAATTGAAATGAGACCATTAGGGTGGGCCGAGTCCAATCTACTGGGATTCTTATAAGAAAAGGAAGTTTTTATTTACAGAGAGATACCAGGAGGCTGGCCTACATACAGAAAAGACCATACATACGGAAAAGACCATGTATGTACGCTTCATACATACAGCAAGAAGGCAAGGAGAGAGACTTGGTTTTGGTTTCAGAGAAACCAAACCTGCTGACACCTCGGTCTTAGACTTCTAGAACTGTGAGTAAATAAATTTTTGTTGTTTAAGCCACCTAGTCTACGGTAATTTGTTATGGCAGCCCTAAGAAACTGTACATCAAATAATACATAAATTAAAATCATGTTGAAGTATAATGTACTTATAGTACTGTGAAGAAAAATAAAGCAGGAATAGAGGGAAAGAAAGTATGTGAAATAGGGCTGCAATCTAAGTGGGGTGGTCAGGGAAGATCTCCCTGGGAGGTAAGAGTTGGGCAGAGACTTGAAGAAAGGGATTAAGTAAGCAATACACATATGGGGGTTTGGGAATGCGAAGAACATTCTATGCAAAGGGAAGGACAAGTGTGAAGGCCAGAGGTAGAGGCAGGCACGGTATGCTTGAGGAACAGCAAGATGGTCAGGTTGGTTGGAAATCACACACGAGTCACTCAGGAATCCACTCATGAAGGTGGCAGGAGATGAGGCCAGAAAGGTCGCAGGAAATCTGATGGTAGAGGCCTTGCTATTCAAAGTGTGGACCTCAGACTGGCAGTATTGGCATCACATAGAAAGATTATTAGAAATGCAGATTCTCGGGCCCTGCCTCACACCTACAGAATCAGACTCTGTCTTAAAATAAAATCCTCAAAAGATTTGCAGACCTGTTAAAGTTTTTAACAGCTTCACTGAGGTATAATTAGTATGCCATACAGCTCACCCATTTAAAGCAGAGAAGTCAGTGGGTTTTAGAGTATTCGCAGATATGTGCAACCATCACTACAGTCAATTTTGGAACGTTTTTACCATCTCAAAAAGACGTCTTGTACACTTTAGCTATCACCTCCTGCATATCCCATAAACGCTGGCCTACTGTGTCTTCATTTTCATCCATCTCGAAGTATTTTCTGGTTTCCCTTTCTATTGCTTCTTCGACCCACTGCACAGTTAAGAGTATGTTGTTTAATTTCTACAGATTTGTGAGTTTCTCAATTATTTTTCCTGAATATTCATCTTAAATTTCATTAAAATGCGGTCACACAACATACTTGGTGTTAGTTCTATTCTTTAAATGTATTGAGGTTTGTTTTATAACCTAGCATATGATTTACCCTGGACAATGTTTTGTGTGCACTTGAGAAGAATGTACATTCTGTTGATGGGTGGTGTACTCTATAGATGTCTGTTAAGTCTAGCTGGTTTATAGTGTTGTTCAATTCTACTATTTCCTTGTTGATCTTCTGTCTGGTGGTGTATCCACTACTGAAAATAGAGTATTTAAAATCTCCAATTATTGCTGAATTATTTATTCCCTTTGTCAGTTTTTCCTTTGTGTACTTTGGTGCTCTGTTATTAGATGTATATGTGTTTATAACTGTTATATCTTCCTGCTGGATTGACCCTTTTATGATGATAGGATCTGCTTTATTTCTACTAACACTTTTTGTTTTAAAAGTTTATTTATTTTAATATCAATATATCCACTCAAGCTTTCTTGTGGTTGCTGTTTGCAAGATATACATTTAAAAATCCTTTTACTTGCAATCTGTGTGTGTATTTGAATCCAAAAATGTATCTTCTGTAGATAGCATAGTTTGATCATGCTTTTTAATCCAGTCTGACAGTCTCTGCCATTTGATTGAATGGTTTAGTCCACTCATATTTAACGTTATTACTGATACAGTTACATTTACCTCTGCCATTTTACTTTTGTTTTTTTACGTCTCGTGTATTTTTTTTGTTCCCCTATTCCTCCTTTACAGCTTTCCTATGCCTTAAGTGAATTTTTCTAATGTACCATTTTGACATCTTTAATAATTTTAACTATATTTTTAGTGGTTGCTCTAGGGTTTACCACACACATCTTATCAGAATCAGCTTTCAGTTTATACTAGCTTAATTGCTCTAATATATAAAAATATTACTCTTATATCAGTCTCTCCCCTTTTTCTTTTTGTGGAATTTTTGTTATACAATATTACATCTATTAATGTTATAAACCCAATTACACATTGTTATAATTATTACTTTACCATTTGTAGTCATTTCCTTAGCCTGATGCAACTCTGCTCCCACCCATAACAGCTCCTTTGTGCTGGCAAATATATTACATGTATATTTGAGAAGTGCTCTAAGGACCTTGTAGTAGGCTGCTTTAAGAATTTTGTCTTTTATTTTGAGTGAAATGCGAAAACATTAGAACAGAAAAGTGACCTGGTCTGACTTACATTTAGAAAGGTTCCCACTGTCTACTTCATTGAGAAGAGTCTCTAGGAGAGCAGGGGTGAAAGCCGGAAGAGCAATTTAGAGAAGTTGGCCACAACCCAGGAGTGGAATAAAGATGGCGCGGTCCAGGCTGGAAGTGATAGAGTGAGTAAGAAATGATCAGCTTCTGGGTATGACTTCAAGGTGGCCAGTGAGATTTAATGACAGACAATGGGATGGATAAAAAGAAAGGCGTCAAGGATAACTCCAAGCATTTAGATCTGAGCACTGGAAAAACAGACTTGCCATTAACTGAAATGGAGAACAGTGCTGAAGTACAAAGTTCGGGGGGTGGATCCAGGAGATCCTGTGAGGTTTATAAGGATCACAAGATTCCTTATGAGTACCCCAGGGAGGTGATCACTGGGCAGAGGTCATAGAAACCTGGAAAGAGGTCTAGGCCGGAAATACAAACTTGGGAATCATCAGTATGTAGACGGTATTTAAATCCATGAGACTAAATGAGGCCCCTGAGGTCTGAGGATGAAAAGAAATGAGGTCTGAAGACTGAGCGCTGGAACACTCCAGTGTCAAAAGTGAGGGGAGATGCGGAGGAATCTACAAAGACTGAGAAGGAGAAACTAAAGTATTGTAACTATCTGACTTGTTTTTTTGTTGCGTTGGTTTTGTTTTCTTTTCTATTTTTCGGCCGCGCTGCGTGGCATGCAGGATCTTAGTTCCCCGATCGATCTGGGATCAGACCCGCGGCCGCTGCAGTAGAAGTGCTGCGTCTTAACCACTGGACCGCCAGGGAAGTCCCTGACTTTCTTAATATACTGCAAGCTGTTAAAAGAGTAGAAATAATTTCTTTATCATTGTGTTCCTTAAGCAAGAGTTCTCAACCCGTTCTCAACCACGCATCCTTTGAAAAAGCTCCCAGGGAGTATGATACACACCTCCAGGTTGAGAATAACTGTCTCTGTGCCTTTCATAGTGCTGGACACAGAGAAGTTGCTGTGTGTTTCTGAAACTGAAAATTAATATATGATCAGAACGTAAAAACACCCAAAGGTTTCAGATATTGGTTTTGAACTATGACAATAATTAGCCATCTTCCGTGATCTTACCAAGAAAAGCCATCCTGGTCCCCGAGTTACAATCAGGGTGCAGCGGTTGCTGTACACGATAAAGCTACCTGTGTATATTTACATTACGGATGTTTAAGTAAAATAAGGAAGAAAAAGTGAGGAAAGTATATGGTATGTTGGAGGAAGATTGCTTTTAAGTAGCTTCGCATTTTAAAGTCAAATGCCTTTCTCTTCCTGTACTTGTGACTTGTAATTCTGTTCTCATTAAGGTTGGAACCATACACTAGTGAGAAAAAAACAGTCAGAATGTCATCCAAGCCCTGGCTCTGCCTTTTCTAACTGTCTGATGTTCTGCAAGCCATTTAACCCTCCGACTTCATCTCTTTCACTCGTGGAGTTAGAATAACAAAAGCTATTCTGAAGAAATACTGCAAAGACTGTAGATATACTTAAATTATCTTGCATACAGTAGGTCCACAAAAATGGTAGTTGTTATTACCACTATTGATAATTTTGGTAATCATAATAATTGTCATTATGATAAAAATATAATATCATAAAGATTGTGAATTGAGTAGTCAATTAGTTATCCGTGGTTATGTGAAAAATTATGAAAAAAATTAGTGGCTTAGTTGTTTTACAACAATAAACTATTACTGCACAGTTTCTGTAGGTCAGGAATTCATGAGTAGCTTAGCAGGATAGTTCTGGCCCAGCAGCTCATTAGGATGTGAAGTCAAGATGTTGGTCGGGGCTGGAGTATCTACTTCCAAGGAGCTTCACTGACATAGGCGGTGCTGCTGTTGGTGGGAGATCTTAGTTCCTTGCCACGTGGACCTCTCAAGTGTCCCCATGACACGACAGCTGGCTTCCCCCACAGCGAGCAATCCAACAGCAGGCAAGGCAGAACTATCAAATCCTTTTATGACCTGGCCTTGAAATCCCACATCGTTATTTCTGCGATATCGTATTGTTTACACAGGGCAGCCCTATTCAGTGAGGCAGGGGAGAAGCAAGTAAATACCAGGAGGAAATGATCATTGGGTGCCACCTTGGAAGTCTGGTTGTCACAGATAGTAAAGAAACGATACCTTTAACGTATTTGAAAGTGGTGGGCAAAAGTATCAATGACAGATTTGCTTTCTTTCTCCATCCCACTTCTAAAATTGGAAAGAATGCCTAATGTGAATACATAATCAAGACTGCAGTATAGGGGCTTCCCTGGTGGCGCAGAGGTTGAGAGTCTGCCTGCCGATGCAGGGGACGCGGGTTCGTGCCCCGGTCCGGGAAGATCCCACATGCCGCGGAGCGGCTGGGCCCGTGAGCCATGGCCGCTGAGTCTGCGCGTCCGTCCAGAGCCTGTGCTCCGCAACGGGAGAGGCCACAACAGTGAGAGGCCCACGTACCGCAAAAAAAAAAAACAAAAAAAACAAAAAAAAGACTGCAGTATAACGAGAAAGTCAGTGTTTCAGTTTTCCTCTGAGGGAAAAGTCGGTTTTGTTTCCACCAACAAACACTTATAATCAAGTAATTCACGATTCCAATCTTCAGCATGGTAACAAACGATACTAAGCAACTCTTGCCACGTATTAACTAAGCAATTCAGACTAGAATTCCTCCAGTTACCTTCTAGCATCAACAACCACACACAAAATATTTTATTTCCCACCTTGTCTTTAACTGGTTGCCTGACTCTGAACAAGGCATGATCCCACTTTTATCTTTAAACTGAGGAAATTAGATTTTTTATAAAAACAAAACTTACACATAAAAAAGTATACAGATTAGAAGAATTTAAGAGACTATTCCTTCACGCTCTTGAATTGTATGATGGTTTATTTCTTATGTATTCTTTGAGGCACAGAATGATGGCTAAACCACCTTTTGACAGACTTGACACAACTGCAAAAAAAAAAAACTTTTCAGAGACTTCTATCATAGCCTCGATGTTAGCTCACCTGCCCCAACTTAAAAGTTTATACGAGCAAACACAGCCACTCCTTTGGTTACCAAGAGATACATCACAAGATATTAAGAACATACCAAGTTGGTATGAACGGCTGTTTTGTGTTAACTTCTTCTTTCTGACCTCAATACCAAGGAAAGGAAGTAGGGCTAGATTTTAAGGGCTAGGCCTTAAAAGCTGACCACAAAAGGCAAGTTAAAGGGTCAGAGATGAAAAGACAGACAAAACTGTGGGTATCTCTTTAAGAAGCAAAGAAAGCACCATAGATTTAAAGCTAGGTGAACAAGTCATACATCACTCTATGCCGAGAAAATCTTGTAAATGACCACAAGCTGTTTTTCCTGACAGACAAGTGAAAACTTAGGAATACTTGCTTTGTTAACAGGCTATCAAGTGGTATGTTCAGAGTCAGGGTTTTTGAAGCCTGATCTGCCATAATTTATACTTCTTCTTTTCAAGCTGCAATTCAGGTCATGCTGTGCTCTCTGAGATAATAAACAGGAAGAACGCTTGGGGCCAGCCTTCAATTCACTTTGCCTTTCATCCTGCAAAACAGAGCCTTCGAACAGACATCTTTAGGATGCCCCATTAAGATGATCCTTTCAGAAAATTCTCTTGTTCTCAGTAATTTTAAATGGTACGGCATGAAGTAGCTCATCAGACATACACACTCACCAAGCAGTGTATGGTTCAAGCCACACCCAGCCTATGCAAGCCTGGCTTCCAAACCTTAATTCTGAGAATCTGAATCTTACCAAGAAAAGCTATTTGAACACAAGCAACTTTTTCATGCCCCGGTGATTGCGCAGGAAGTTACAGGGCAGTGGCTTACACTCTGTCCCTAAGAAGAGCTCTAAATATCTCCTTTCCCTAGAAGTACTATTTAAACTACTCAAGTGTTCAGAAGATATAAGAGATTGCGGTTGTTTAAGAAAAATGTTTCCTTCCATCTTTAAGGAAGACCTGAAGGGCCTAGAGTCAACAGAATGATGGGAACGGCAGAGCTATTTAATACATATGGCGCAGAAATATCTGGTTGACGTCACTGATTGGCGCTCCGTTTCCATAGCATAGCTGTTGCTGTAAGCGGCATCCCAGCCAGAAACTACTTCCCCCACGCCAAGCACGCGCCAGCTCCACTCACGTTCTATTGGCGAAGCCCAGTCACATGACCCGAAACATCTAGGTAGGCTAGTTCCAGCCAGTGGAACGTGAATGGAAGTGATGTGTGTCCACTCCAAGCTGGGTGTGCTTTCTCCATAGCATCCTCTCCTTCAGCAGCAACCCTGGGGTCACCTGTTGAAGATGCCTGCATCATAGGATGGAAAGAGCCAGAATCCCTGAGTCAGTACTCAGAGGACAGTTGCCTGACCAGGAAGGAACATCTATACTGAATGCTGCATGAGAGAGAATACAAGATTGTGTTATGACACTGCGTTAGGGGAGATTTTGTTGGAGTAGCTCATCTACCCTGACCAGGTGGTGGAAACTGAAGAAATGTAGATGGACATTTTCTTGGGATCCAGGATCATCTGGGAAAATGGAAGAGGAACACAGGAAGAAAAAGGCACAGGAACAGAGGCAGCAAAACCTAAGATGGGGAGGAATGAGTTCATTTCCTGGATCAGCCCCTCTGAAGTATCTCCTCTTGAAAAACCAGCTCATTGGTCTGAAACAATGTGAATTAAGATGGACAACTTGGATATTCATACGGTCAACACTTGACAATCATATACACATAGCACAAAATATTACAAATAATCTTTGCCATACTGAAAAATGCAAACTAGCAGTGATAAGATGGCTAGGTAGTATGTTACAGATTTTTAGAAAATAAATTTATTTATTTATTTATTTATGTGTGTCGGCATTGGGTCTTCGTTACTGCACGCGGGCTTTCTCTAGTTGCGGTGAGCTACTTTTCGTTGCTGCACGCAGGCTTTCTCTAGTTGCGGTGAACGGGGGCTACTCTACATTGCAGTGCACGGGCTTCTCATTGCGGTGGCTTCTTTTGTTGCAGAGCACAGGCTCCAGGCGTGTGGGCTTCAGTAGTTGTGGCATGTGGGCTCAGTAGTTGTGGCTTGTGGGCTTCAGTAGTTGTGGCACGTGAGCTCAGTAGTTGTGGTACACGGGCTTAGTTGCTCCGCGGCATGTGGGATCTTCCTGGACCAAGAATCCGTGTCCCCTGCATTGGCAGGCCGATTCTTAACCATTGCGCTACCAGGGAAGCCCCGGCTAGGTAGCATTTTAGTTCATGATAATATTTTATCTGGGAGACACCTGGTAAAAAAAGGTTTGGGATGGAGAAACCCAGAGAAACATTCAGGGAGAAAGAATGAGATAGGAAAAACCAGAAAACTTCAGATTCAAAGTAAGAGACAGAGCCAGAGAAGTGAAAGATAGGTTTCAAAAATGAGTTGAAGTTTATGGATAATTTTTTAAGAGCTACAAATTAGAGATGGTAGAGAAAATGCTTTGAGGATCTAAGAGGTATATTTATTTATTCATTAGTTTAATCCCACAAATACTTACTGAGCAAGTACTATGTGCTGAGCCCTGTGACAGGCACCATGGACAGAACCACAAACTCATGGTCTTGGAGCTCAGAGTCTTAAACAGAAAATAAAGACTTGTGATACAAGGTACCCCATCTCGATGGTCTTCCCAATGGCAACTGTTTAACTTCCTTTTATTGAAAAATGAAGTCAAGACCAGTGGGAGACAGAGCACCATTTCCCTCCCACTCTAGTGCCCTCTTCCTAAATTCCATTTTAGCATCTGAAATGGACAAATTGGCTGGGGAAAGAGAAAATTCTAACTCTTTAACAGACCATGAAAAAAACAGAGCTAGGGACTTCCCTGGCGGTCCAGTGGTTAAGACTCCATGCTTCCACTGCAGGGGGCGCCCGTTTGATCCCTGGTCAGGGAACTAAGATCCCACGTGCCACACAGAGGCAAAAAAAAAAAAAAAAAAAAAAAAACAGAGTTAAATCATTATTTCTAAGAAAATGAAATTGCCTTTTATCACCACGCACCGAATAGCTTTCCTGATTGTCCCCTGTACGTCTGTAACAACAGTGGTCGCAGAACGCGCAGTTCCGGACAATAGACAATACAACTGAACAAATTAGTCTCCTGAGTGCAAAATAACACTTTCATAACAATGGGTAATTCATGCCTACTTTCTCTAGACCTCTGCGGAACAGAATAACAGTGCAGGCTAATTGCACGAGCTGGCTGAAAACGGTGCAGGTCATGAAAAGGCATCTCTCTAAAGAACAGCCGAGAAAAGGTCTTAGCGCCAAATCCAAACCAGTAGGAACAAAGTGAGAGCAAACATGAGACCATATGCCCAGGCCATCTCATTCGCGTGCTGCAGTTAACCACGTTTGCGGACGCCCATAAAGGGGGTGTAAGATTCTCTGCCTTGAAACACAACGTCACCTTCCGTGATGAAAGAACCTTCCGCCACGCTGACTCAAGCGCTTTGCTCCCAAGTACAGCTACGGGTCATGGTTACGTTAAGCACTTTTGTCACTCTGCGGAACAAAGACATCTCGTATCAGAGAGAGAGAGGTGAAGAGAGTCAGTTGAAGCTTTCACACACTGACTCACATGTCGGGCAAGGGATACAACAGGCTTGTCGCAGGGAACGGGGAGCAAGGACCAATTTTTCCAAGTTCTACTCTCGAGGTGTGGTGCCGCACGACATGTGGAATTTGAGTCCCTCAGGAAAACTTCCAGCAAACGACAAGCAAAACAATGGCTCGAATATGATCAACACAGACGTGCAGTGCCGTCTATAATGCGTGAGCTGCTTTACGTCCACCTCAAAATTCAATGTACTTATTGTGCAAGAAAAGAAGCGTTTGCAACTGCTAGTTCTGGCCCATCTACCATAAGCCAGGGTCCCGGCAAAAACAGTGGCCTGCTCAAACCGAGTCATTTGAGAAAAGCTTAAAGAAGGCACTTTTCCCAAAGTCCTGGGCTGGATGTAGGAAAATCCAAATACAGTATCAGGGAACCATTAGCTCACCCCTAGGCTGAAGAGTCCGGTGGAGGGAATGAAGTGAAAAAGGAGAGTGAGAGACACTTAACAAAAGTCATGACCTTCATTAAGAATATAACACCTTCCTTCGGTCAAGGATGTAATTCGCCTGCAGCAACATCACAAGAGAAAAGCTTCTTTTCATTCCTCCCCCTTCCTGATCCATTTCTAGGGCTCTCCTCTGAGTCAAATGCAAAGAAAAGCAGTTGACAAAGGAGCCAGGAGCCTATGGATGAAGTCCCTGTAGGTCGGCCTCCCGGGGCAAAGCGGGACACAGACCAAACTGTGGTGAAGGGAGAGAAGTGGGTCACGTGCAGCAAATGCAAGTACGCAGCACAGTGGATTTCTCTAGGACGCTTAGGCCCATCAGCTGGAATTGAAGGAAAAGAAAACAAACATTTCCAGAGGACTATCCATTGTAATAAACTGAGCTAACATACAGGAGCATACAGGGCTGGACTGCCAAACCAGATTCACTCAAATCAGAAATCCTACTGGGTAGTAGGCTTTCCCACTAACTTCAAGGATCCAGGCTGTCGGGAGGCTCAGACAAAGCAGAGGCACCTGGGACGCCCAAGGCGGCCTCCTCGGTCCTGGCTTCCTGCACTGGACGTGCACCTCCGGCCCAGAAGAGTAGGTGAGGTCTCTAAGTGAGGTCCCTGGGTTCCTTACACAGCAGGAATATTTAAACTAGGAAACATTTCCCTGTACACCTAGAGAGCTGGACAGCCCATGTGATGCTCTCCAGGGAGACCTGCCTCACGGATCCTGGGTTCCATTTAATATAAGTAATTCCTCAGGCAGGGAGCAGATGCTAGGACATTCAGTTGACAACGGTCCCTTCCTCTCGGCGAGTATTATTAGTCTATTACCCAAGGTCTAGTTGAAAGGAGATTAGACCAGTCTGCCTACCGCAGTTTCCCTCCCCCGCCCCGCCCCGCCCCCCCCCCCGCCGCCCCGGGGATGGAAGTACATGGATTACAGGCAGCATTAACTGCTTCCTCACATAAACTGTTTTTAACATTAAAAGAGGAAGAGATGTGTGTATGTGTGTGTGTGTGTATGAGAGAGAGAGAGAGAGAGAGGAGAGGAAGACAGAGGAGAGAGAAAGACTGATCGCCAGACTGATTATTAGGAAGAAAAAGAGAAGGAAAGGCCGCTGGGTCTCCCTTGCACAAGACTGCCATGAGGACCCTGCTCTCCTTCTCACCCCGCACAACTTTCCAACTCGGTCAGGCAAGCGCGCAGCGACCTGCAACTCTGATGAGTCCCTTCCAGGGAGATTTACAGGTGCCAGCCCTGGCCCCGCCCGAACGCGCATCCCCCGCCCCCCCGCACCGCCAGACTCCGCCCCTTCCGGGACAGCCAAGGCAGCGCCTCTACCATCGGACTCTCAGGCCACGAGTAGCTCTTCCTTGCACGCAGCTCGGAGCTTTTCGAGCTCCCTTTCCCCAGTTCGGAGAAGATGGTGCTGGAGACTCTCTGAAATACAGGATCGTCAGCAGGTGTGGGAAGCTGCAAGTGAACCACAGCTGGGGCGGGAGCGGGGGTGGGCGTGGGGTCAACCTGTTAACCTTCATGGGACTGCAAGCAGCTCGATACAGGTGCGCGTTTCTCTAGACTAGGGTCCGGAATGCCATGGGGTTCTCAAAAAGAGCCAGGGCCTAGAAAAGCTGAGCTGGTAAGACTACACGGAGTGTCTAGTGAATGTGGATTCAGGGACAGATACGCAGAGTCCCCAGTGTCAGGGTCGGACCCTGGTCTGCACTGTTCAGCCCCTCACCATCCCCCTGACCCGACGGAGCTTCTCCAAGCCCAAGGTCATGCCTCCATGTGAAGTCTTTTTTCAAATTTTTTATTGGAGTATGGTTGCTTTACACTGTTGTGTTGGCCTCCACTGCACAACAAAATGAAGCAGCCAGACACATACAGATGTCCCCTCCCGTTTGGACTTCCCTCCCATTTAGGTCACCACAGTGCATTAGGTAGCGTTCCCTGTGCTCTACAGTATGTTCCCATCAGTTGTGTACTTGATACACAGTATCAATAGTGTATATGTGTCAATCCCCGTCTCCCAGTTCCTCCCACCCACCCCCCTTCCCCCTTGGTATCCATACATTTGTTCTCTACATCTGTGTCTCTATTTCTGCTTTGCAAATAAGATCATCTACACCATTTTCCTAGATTCCACATATATGCGTTATTGTCTGATATTTCCTTTTCTCGCGAACAGTCTTATTTTCCAAATGATTTCAAAGATGCCGTGAAACATTTTTTGACACTTACAAAACACCTATTTTAAAAGTAAATGAGGGCTTCCCTGGTGGCGCAGTGGTTAAGAATCCGCCTGCCAATGCAGGGGACACAGGTTCGAGCCCTGGTCCGGGAAGATCCCACATGCCGCAGAGCAGCTAAGCCCGTGCGCCACAACTACTGAGCCTGTGCTCTAGAGCCCGTGAGCCACAACTACTGAAGCCCGCACGCCTAGAGCCCGTAGCCCCCGCTCACCACAGCTAAAGAAAGCCCACACAGCAAGGAAGACCCAGTGCAGCCATAAATAAATAAATAAAGTTCCATTTTTTTAAAGAAATTACATTCAAGGCAAAGAGTAGAACTTACTTTCTCGTCTTGTTAGATAAAGTCTCCAAGCCGGCTTGAAGATTTTGGCATCTCTCTGTCGGCGGGAGGAACTTCTCGTTCAGATACGTGCTGTTTTGTGAAAGAGATTCAAAAAGAGATTGATTTAAAAGGAGAGCTTATGAGATACGGTTAACAAAAAGCAGATTGAATTGATAATGGGGGCCCAATTGAGGTCTGATTTTCATCCCTTTATTGGATTTCTCTGTGGAAAAGGAAATTGATATTTTCACCTGCAACAATGGGTCTAAATGAAAAAAGAAAAAAGAAAGTTTTTTTTGACATAAAGTCAAACAGAAAAGAACACTCCATGGGGGACTGTATTTTCATGTTCTCATACTTTGAGGTTAGTATGCACAATGAACAAGTTATTGAATAGTTTTAATCATCGTGTGTGTAAGCAGACTTTATTTCTAAAAGATGTCTCCGGCTAGGAAGCATGCAGACACAGGACATCTGTAATGCTCTCCCAAAAGAAGGCAAGATAAATCTGGCCTTTGATTATTACAGTAGCTGTGATATAAGGGTCTGTTACTATTGTTTTATGAACTTGGAAGAACTGGAGTTGGAACAAAACCAAATCAAGCGAGTTAAGGAAATGGGTCATGGAGTCGGGCTGCCTAACGAGCCTTGCGGACACACATGTGCTACTGAACTGATTGAGGCCTCTGTTTCTGCATCTCTAGTCCTTACCCCATAGTGCTATTGTCATGATATATACATGATAGAGGGAACAATGAAAAACACCTGGTACCACGCCTACCACAGTAAATGCTCAAAAATATATCAACCACCACTTTCCCTACACTTCAAAAACATGCACACAACTCCAACTTCCTGGTAGTGCATCTATTTAATCATCCTGAAGGTATCTGCTGAGGATCTCATATGTGCTGGGAGCCAGGCACAGGAGACAGGATACCGAGCTGGATAACACAGCACACAGTCCCTTTCCCTAGTGGAGCCTGCAGTCTGGTTAAAGAGAACGATGTATATCAACCAACCAACCACAGGAATGAATACCGAATTCTGATCTGTGGTTATTAGGATCCTGAAGACAGCAGTGGGTACCATGGGGAGCTGCCTGCACCCTGGGGGCGGGGGGCCTCTGAGAAAGTGTCATTTGGGTGCAGATCCCCAGGGTAATCCAAGGGCGTTACTTTGGGAAGAGGGGGGAACATTCCAGATAGAGGGGAGAGCATGTGCAAAGGCCCCAGAATGTGTGAGGAGCTGAACGGAGGCCGGTGGGGCTCAAGGCTGAAAGGCTACAGGGTGTCTGGAGCAGTAAGTAAGGGGCAGAGCACACAGGCCTGGTGAACCAGGTTTAGAATGGACCCTAAGGACCCAGGGAGCAATAGGTTAGGGGCAGGGAGTGATGGATGGGCCTGGCCTCAGGTGCGTTTTAAGTAGTTGACTGAGAAATGAAACGAGAGGAAGCAGGACTACAGAAAAGGTGGGACAGTTAGGAGGCTTCTGCAGGGCTCCAGGAGAGAGAGGACGGCAACTTGCTTTGCCAGCCAGGATGGAACAGACTATGATGCGCTCACAGACATCCCCCAACGGCAGTTGCTTTGCATCACAAAGGTCTGTTTCTTAGTCATGAAATGCCCACTAGACACTGGGTAGCTCTCTAGGGCGGCCGTGCTCCCTGCGATCTAGGAATACTGCGTACTGCGCTCTTGGGGCACCTTCCTTTCAACAACCCACTTCCATAATCGCTGTGGCAGGAGAAGAAAATGCTGGAAGGTCTTCCTCTGTATCCGGATGCTTCAGCCTGGCCAGAACTAGCTGCATGCCCGACCTGACTGCACAGTGGTTGTCAGAAAAGGGCAATCATCCTCTGTGGCCAGAGAAAGAGGCGATCAGGATCCAAGAGTGGATCAGAAGCCCACATCCACTTGCCCGTTGGCAGGAAGAGAGGCTGACAGATTTGAGATCTATTCTGGAGGTAAAACTGCCAGGACTTCATAGTAAGTTGGATATGGGAGGTGAGGTGGCAGGAGGTATCAAGATAAAGATATAAACAAGAGAGATTCATAATTAATCCTCCAGAAGTGCTGTCTAAAAAGACAGTGCACAAAATACATATGGGCTCACAAAATCCCTCTTTATCTTTTTTTTTTGGCTGCATTGAGTCTTCATTGCTGCGCGCGGGTTTTCTCTAGTTGCGGCGAGCGGGGGCTACTCTTTGTTGCAGTGAGTGGGCTTCTCATTGCGGTGGCTTCTCTTGCTGCGGAGCACGGGCTCTAGGCACGCAGGCTTCAGTAGCTGTGGCACGTAGGCTCAGTAGTTATGGCTCGCAGGCTCTAGAGCGCAGGCTCGGTAGTTGTGGTGAACAGGCTTAGCTGCTCCGTGGCATGTGGGATCTTCCCGGACCAGGGCTCGAACCCGTCTTCCCTGCATTGGCAGGCGGATTCTTAACCTCTGCGCCACCAGGGAAGTCCCCCCCTCCCCACTTCCGTCCTCCTTCTGTCTACGTGCCTCACCTTCTGTGCTTTCTGAATGTATTACCGTACTTTCCAAGGATTTGTTTATTTCTAATTTGCTGTGTATTTTTTTCAGGCAGCACCGTTAATGAAGTGAATTACTGAGCCAGCAGTGCTTTGAATTCTGATGGCTTCGCAAGACTGAATTTGTGAAACTGTGACAAACAGGTACCCAGGGTTTGGTGTCAGAGCACTTTCCTTAAATCGGAGAGTATCCTTGTTAATAAAAAGTCCAAACAGCTTTGCCCAACTGAAATCACAGAAGGCCCATGGAAAGCACATGAGGGTACCTGCGGGGAAGTGGAGGTGAGAGAGTGAAGAATGAAGCCGGAGGGACAAAAGGGGCCTTAGGTGTCAGCCAGCAGGGCCAGCCTTGAATCTGGGCTCCACTCTCTGACCTTGGCCTTTAAATCCAAGAGTTTCCTTTCTAAATCTTTACTCAATAAGGTAGTTTATAGGGATGCTACAGATGAAATGTTTGTGTCCCCCCAAAATTCGTATGTTGAAACCCTCGCCCCCAAGGTGATGGTATTAGGAGGTGGGGCTTTGGGAGGTGATGAAGTCATGAGGAGGGGACGATCATGAATGGGATTAGTGCCCTTATAAAATTGGCCCAAGAGGGCTTCCTGGTCCCCTACCACCTTGTGAGGTTACAATGAGAGGATGGCTGTCTATGGGGAAGTGGGCTCTCCAGATACCAGACCTGCACATGCTATGATCTTGGACCTCTAGCCTCCAGAACTGTGAGAGATTAATTTCTGGTATTTATACGCCACCCGGTCCAGGTCCAGCAGCCTGAATGGACCAAGACAAGGGATAACACGGGATGGGTATAAAAACAGCTGATACACAAAAGTTACTGAATAAATGTTGTGTTCTTGTTCTCCTAAATGCATTCTATGTTGTTTCCTCAGTTGTTGTTATTACAATAGGGGATGGTATGGTAATACTTCTCCCACCCACAGAAGTCATTTCACAGTAAAAGGAACAGAAAGGGGAGCCCCTTGAGTTCTCTCTTTCTCTCCTGCCCCCTTTTCATTCAAAGGATCTTCCTAGTTTTCTTCCTTTTCATCTAATGTCATTAAAGTCTTCCTAGGAAAATGCTAAAACACTGACCTGTGGAACCCATAAACTTCAAATGTTTGTCTACATTAGGCATCTGGCCAATATAGCACCTTTCACTGCCTCTTAGACAAGCCTCCTAGTTCATGCTGTTTTCAACAATGTTTGTTATTCAAAGTGACAGAAATACAAATTAACAATATAACCGCCATGTTTTAAGATGCCTGAAGACCTGACACCGTAAGAGATGCCAGGACCCGTGGAGAAGTGGAAGGCATTAGACCTTCCAGGGAGAGGGCTAGACCATCAGTCCTCTCCGTTGTGGGAATAAGTGAGAATTAGACGTTCCTTAGATCTGAGCTCATGAGGAAAACCACAAGGGAGTTACTTGCTCTTGAGAGAGGAAAAGAAGAAACCTTCCCAGGTTTGAGTTGAGAGAGGTCATGATCCTATTTGAGAAGATGGCATCCACCACAGACGAAGACATTAGAATAAATCCTCCTCAACTTCTGATTTGGGGACATCTCTCAGACAAGGCAAAGGGGACAGAGAGAAATACAAGGAGATGAAAGTAGGAAATCCAAAAACCTGGGGTCATAAGTAACCTGGCAGGAGATGAGATGGCTACAAGTCGTGTGGGCTGATTTATAACCTGAGGAAGGATGACTGGGGAGCACGTTGGAATGGCCCATCCAAAAGGACTGGATGTTCAGGGAGAACTTGAAATGGTAAAGAAAGCAGCAGAGAAAGCACATCAGAGCTGCTGTAGGTAGAAGTCTAGGATATGAACGGAGAGGGACCCCTGCCCCCCACAAACTAACTCAATTTGGCGGTCTGAGCAGTTGGGTCTGGGAGACAAAAAAAAAACCTCTAAGAACCAAAATCTCTGGGGCCAGACTCTCATGGGTTCAAAATAAGATAATAGATAATTATCTATTATAAAGATAATAATTATCTTTCCATCAACTCTGATAGCTCTTTTTTTTTTTTAATTTCAATTTGCTGGTGAAAGCCCTTTTAAAGAACTTCTTACCAGAATTAGCCAAAGAAAAGAAAAGAATCACCCCACATACCATCTGCCAAATACACAGTGGAGATAGCCTCCCAGGACAAGTCACGGAGGGACGGTGGCCATCCTCCTGGAGATCTGCTAGAACCTGATGAACCAAGTTAGTGCTTGAGGCGTCCCAGACCAGAGAGCTGAGACGGCTCTAACAACTTCCCTGCCAACGTCTCTTTAATTGCTCCATTACAAGATCACAATCTCTGCTTGCACGTCACTAGACAAGATTGCTTGTCTGCTCATTAGCAGCATGGGTAGCATCTCACCAGCGTGCCCAAGTTCCTGCTCCTTCAACATTCTGTCACATCCACCTTGCAAATCTGCCATAATGGAGCAATACAGCATCTGGCCTAATGCATTCCTATACCTGCCCCCAAGGACTGCTGGGAACAAAATCACCCAGGTAGGTGGGTTGGTGCCTTGATAAATTCATGGTGTCCAGTACGCTAGGCCCTTTCCCTTCTGATCCATCCTCATGGTCCCCAGGTGGGTGGTCCTGCTAACACATTTGATCGTGTCATTTCCCTTCCGTGTCCCCCCTCAGCCTCAGAGGGACACACGGAGCCATCCAGGACCTGGCCCTTGACCGTAATTCCAGTCTCATCTTTTACTGACTGTTTGCTAACCATTAAGTGGTACAAATTCCTCTTTTTCCATTCCTTGCGAGTCTTAGATTATGGATTTTGATTGCTTTTATTATTTAATTATAGGATTTATTTTTTTGGTACCGGCAACCAAGCCTTCAGGCACGTTTTCATCACTTCAGTATGCCACGGGGGAAAAACCTTTGATAAGATTAGGGGAAAGATACACAAAAACAAGCATTTCTGCTGTCGTTGTCGTCTATGTGGCTGATCTGAAACTCTATCTTCGTAAGTCAGACTTGAGTTGGGGACCAACTGGCAGGATTTTACAACATAGCAAGAAGCCTAGAGACTACAATGGGCCCTGAGAACTAATAATAATTAAGGCTCGGAAAATGCAAAGAATATCTCTTAACAGAACAAGTGATTCAGTCCCTACAAAGTAATGTCATCATTATCTTTTATTTTTTTTGCGGTACGCGGGCCTCTCACTGCTGTGGCCTCTCCCGCTGCGGAGCACAGGCTCCGGACGCGCAGGCTCAGCGGCCATGGCTCACGGGCCCAGCCGCTCCGCGGCATGTGGGATCTTCCCGGACCGGGACACGAACCCGTGTCCCCTGCATCGGCAGGCGGACTCTCAACCACTGCGCCACCAGGGAAGCCCTGTCATCATTATTTAGTCGGTATCCACAAGGACCACTAAAACACAGAGTTAAAGACTTTTAATTAATGCAATATGCATTCAGTCCCCAGACAAATAAAACATCCCAAAGAATAACTTGCTTGTAAGTTACTGAAGAGTGCCAAGAACATCCAAATTATTATTTTTTAAATTAATTAATTTAGTTTTGGCTGTGTTGGGTCTTAGTTGTGGCACGCGGGCTCTTTGTTGTGGCGCATGGGCTTCCCTCTAGTTGTGGCTCAAGGGCTCAGTAGCCCTGTGGCATGTGGTATCTCAGTTCCCCGACCAGGGATTGAACCCATGTCCACTGCATCGGAAGGCGGATTCTTAACCACTGGACCACCAGGGAAGTCCCAAGTTCTTGAGACATCCAAATTCTATTTACAGTGGCCAGAAAGGGGGCACAAACTGAGTTGTGAATCTAAATGAAAAGCTTAAAACCGAATCAACTTTATCTCTCTGAAGAAAGAATTTCTTAACACATGGGGAACACAGCCTAAAAATGGGAAGTCCAAAGAATAGGAATCGTTCTATCTACGTACCTTGCACACTCCTTCCCCGTTCCTGGGAAGAGACGCTGATGAGACAGGAGTGCGTCCTGACCATCAGCAGACACCCCCCGGTCCACTGGTGTGACAACTGGCCTGCCAGCTCTAGGACAGAGGGGGCAGGGGCCAGCTGTGCTCACTTCAAGGTCATCAAGCAAACACCTGATTGTCATGTGCACCCCGTGCCACGCAAGCTCCCCGAGGGAGAAAGGCAGGCATCCCAGCCTACCGGGAGAGCCTGATTACTCTTTCCAACCGACAAATTAATATTCTGGCTTACGCGTGTGGTGAACACAAGTCTGCCTTTGAAATCAGACCCAAGAACTGATGAAATCAAGTCTTGGTGTCTACAGAGATGAGGGGAAGACCCTGGCCAACCTCTTTGTTCAGTCGCTCACCAGGCATCTGTGCCACAGAGAACTATGGCTACTGGAGAAAGGACGGGGACAAGACCGTGTCCCTGTCGCCTTGGAGCAAAGAGTCTGGTGCAGAGGACAGACAAGCACACGCTTACCATGCTGAGTCTGCAGAATGGATGCTGGCTTGGTGGATTCCCACCATCACGTTACTTTCAAGAAACCATGAATCTGTGTTTTGGTGGACATCACTTAATTCAAAATATTAAGAACTGCTATGAAAATGGCTACATTAGAATTTCACTTCCTTATACATGAACACTGCAGCCACCTTAACTTGCAGAAATTTCTACAAGTAATCCCTGCTAACTTGGTTTTTCACTTTGACTTTTACCTGTCTTTGGTTACCCTTGACAACGATTAATTAACTAACTCTCTTACTAAATCAGTTACCCTAAGGTATTCTGGTCCCTCCACCACTGTGGAAAGATAGTTTTCAAAAATGGACAATCATCAATATCATACAGATGTGACATGAACATGCATTAAAGATTTTCTTTTATTCCCCATGAGGGAACCAGTTCAAAGCAGAAGCCACAGAACACACAGACTTATAGATCAGAAGTACTGAAACGAATGTGCAAATAGAAGGAAGTCCATTGGACTGCTACCAGATAGGATGTAATTTGCATATTTCGAGATAAGAATTAGTTTGTGTGGCTCTGAGCTAACTACAGCTTGCAGAGCTGTAAAGTTGTTCCCAGGCGATCGGCATCAGCTAACGCAGAGGTGTGTGATCTGAACGATGCCAGTGTATCCACTGAGGCACACAATTTCCCCTAAACCATTAACAGTATCACTGCCTCCCACTATAGAGTTAAAGGAAGGATCAAGAGTACTGAACCTAAAAGACTTTCACTCCGTGTAACTTGCAGTCTCCTCCACTCCACAGCTTGCCCAAGGGGAACAGGTGGACCTGGTTTAGGCAGAAGTCCTCCGAGGCACACAGAGAGCACCGCCTTACCTAAGCAGGTTGAAGTAAGGGTTACCAGAAGGACAAGTCTGATATGGAGGCTAACTGAAACTTCAAGTCCAGATGGGCAAGAGGACGGTCAAAGGAGAGGCAAAATAAAATAGGAGCAGACTGAGAAAAAACGGAAGAAAACAAGTGACCAGCACTGGACCATCCGTGCCTCTTTTCACTGGTCCTGAAGTGTGAGATCCTCGGGGCCTTGAGATCAACTCAAAAGTGTAGACAGGATGGAACTGCTCTCAGTACAGTGCTTCCAAGTCTTTTAAAACCCACCTCCAACAATATTTTCTTACTTGATACAGCCAAGATTATTCTGACCTTTCTTTAACGTGCTTTGAATTTGCAAACCCTGGATAAACTGAGTATATTTTTGATACTAATATCCACATTCCTTGATGCAAAAATTCTGATATGCTTTCCTGGTTAGACATGAAGATGATAACAGCAACTCTATGTATTGTCAACTTTATTCACGTGTCATCTACTCCTCACAATGAATATACAAGGTAGGGACTGTGCCCATTTTACAGATGAGAGCAATAAGACACTGGAAGATTAAAGAACATACGTAAAGGCACTCTGTTAGAACTGGAGTAGAGTTTTGAACCCAGACCACTACATGTCTGTGTTCCTGGGCACTGTGCTCTTCTACCTCCCCTTATAGGGAAAAATTTGTTCTTCAGTGGAGAGCTATTCATTGTCTACAGCACTCGCCACTCCGGGTTACCTGATTCTGAGTCTACAGGAACTGACAAATGGTCTCTCCTTGACCAAACTCTAGTCAAGTTCCTCTGAGGTCTTTTTCAACTAGGACCCATTTGTGGGCATGTCCTTAAGCGACCAGTTTTAACAAGAACCCTCCTAAGTCAGCCAATCCGGAATCCCCCATCCTCCAGGTGTGATCACCCTTGCTATCTGACCAAATTCCTCAACCTCCACCATCCTCCAGGCGATATCCAATCACCCTGGTCTGCCTTTGGCAAGATTCCTAGCAGGTTGGTTTGGCGAGAATCATCCCTTACCCCTTGACGTTCCCTCCACTGACCCCCACCTGCTCCTTGGCTATAAATTCCCACATTTCCTTGTTGGATTCAGAGTTGAGTCCCATCTCTCTCCCCTACAGCAAAACTCCACTGCAGGGGTCCCTACACCCATTTCAGTAGTACTGAATAAAATCTGCCTTGCTGCCTGTCCTTTAACAGAGCTATTTTGCAATTCTATGTATTGAAGTTAAGTGATAGCAACATAAAACGATTCTTGTCTACGGGCATGCAAATGCGTTATGTCCAGTGGAGAGACAACCCTTCCCCACAGTGGGAAAACCTGTTTTGCCTCCCTTGCCCTGTTCATCTCAATATTGCTGACCTACAAATGCGTCTGTTCCTTTGAACTGGCTGTCACCCCATACCAGCTTCCTCACTGATGAGTTAAATAAAATTTTAAAAAGTGTTCATTTTCATATCTGTATGAGAGCCACGATTTTACCTTTTTATTAAAATTATCTTTTAACACTCTGAATGAGCGTGCTGGAAGCATCTGCAAATTGAATAAACACTACCTGATAGAGAGGACAAACTTTGGTGGCAAACATCACAGTTCAGATGCCTACTCTGCTACACACTCGATGCTTAGCCCCTTAAAAATTATTTAGCCCCTCTGTGCTTTCAGCTCTGTGTGCAGAACGGGGGTGATACTATCTCTTTGACGGATCTGATGCAAAGTTTGTAACTGAGAATGCATAAAGAACGCTCAGCAGTGACTGGAACAGAGAGCCACCTAAGCAGTGCTCAGCAGGAGTGCTCAAGGCGGCCGTCAAGATCACGGGATGCCTCTTGAAGCAGGGCTTCTCAAACTGCAACGTGCCCATGAATCACCCGGGAAATTTACTAAAATGCAGCTCTGGGATGGGGCCTGAGAGTCTGCATTTCTAACCGGCTCCCAGGTGACGCCAATCCTGCCGGACTGAGGATCACGCTTTGACAAAGCATTATAAGCCTCCTGGATCACGTTCATCCGCTCTGATAGATTTTTCATAATAGTCTAGAGTAAGACTTTCAAGAAATGTGGGCCTGTCCTATGGCCAGAAGCATGAGTGGGGAGAAACCAATGAAACACTTGACAGAATTACAAGAATAAAATGAGCTAAGTTACCATGTCACTAAAGAAGAGGGTTTTTTTTTCTTTTTCAGATGAAGAGCTCAACCAAGGAAATATTGTAAGAGGAGATGTACGGTACTGAGAATATTTAACATAATTGCTTTCCTGAGTCAGACCCAGTGTTCATCCTCCTGGGAGCTCTGCAACAGAGAACACACACCCACCATCCCTAACACCTTCACTCAGGCTTAACCAGCCCGTCAAACACACCGCTCCAACGGGCATTATTCAAGCAAACTGGATGTAGTTGGAGGATGCAATGTCTTCTGAAAAAAGGCCAATGGACATGTGTTGGAAACATCTCTAAAATGTCCGTAAAATCCACACTTAAGTGTCCCTATCAGCTATGCAACCCGGTCATGAAGTTCTTTGTCCCAACCAAAACACAAATGAGGAAATTCCTCTGGCAACTAAATATCTCTTCAATAAAACTTGGAGAAGTGAATTCTGAGATAAGACCTTTAATGAGAAAATAACTTTTATTTACATTCCGTACTGACTCTCTGGTGCTGTGTGAGACAGCACTTGATAATTTAAAAATACTTAAATATTAGAACCATAACCACTGTTATACGTTTAGTCATCAAAGAGCAAAGACCCTCTAATAACCTGTAAGTTCATAGCTCATTTTAATATATTCATATTTCATACTCATTTTCAGGAAAGCATTAGTGAAACCGAGCAGGACCCTGCAGGGCCCTCCTGGGTACAAAAGCCCTTCCTTGCCCCTCCTCCCCATTACTAGTTTGTAGAAAAAGGCTTTAGTCTCCTAGGTCTTCCCTGAGTTCCAAAGAGCAGGCACAAGCAGTTACTAATTAGGAAAGTGAGCGAACGCAGAAACAAAGGAAGAACAGTTTAACAAGAAAAGTCATGACCAGAGTTCACTGATAAAACAGAGTCCTAATTCCTCCTCAAGGGATATGCATATCTGATGCATATCTCTGTGGGCTTCTTCAGGAACCTCTCCCCCACCCAGGTGGAGGATGGTGACTACATACTGACCACAAACACCAGACCCCAGACTGGCTAGAGCCAGAAGGTCGATGACTGAGATTTTGGAAACATCACCCTGTTACCTCACCACCAACCAATCAGAAGAGAGTCATGCACCCTGCAGCCCTCCCCCAAATGTTGCCTTTAAAAACTATTCCCTGAAAGCCATCAGGGAGTTCAGGTCTTTTGAGCATTATCTGTCCGTTCTCCTTGCTGGGCCCTGCAATAAACGCCGTATTTTCCTCCACCACAACCTGGTCTCAGCGGATTGGCTTTGCTGCGTGGCGGGCGAGGAGACCCAAGTTTGGTTTGATAACATCAGGGTCAAACGCTGGGGACCTCGTGTAGAAAACTGAATGGAATCTTCTTTAAAATAACAAAATGAACAAAGTTTAATAGGGTGGTACGATGGTTTCCGATCAGCAGAGCAACGGAAATCTGAAGCAATGAAAACTGATGCCAAGACTGGACTCCAGTATGGAGAAGCTGCCCAGTCAGTGCGGAGGCTCCAGGGAAATATATGCTGTCAAGACAGAAATACCCCAAAGGCTGGTTGCTGAACACATCTGATCGGCGAGCAAAATCTTAATTTACTGATCTAATCAAAACTGGTGGATCTTACAAAGGCTGTTTGGGCTTAGTTGTGGAATTCAGGTTAGTGTCATCAGAATGAAAATCAGTGCAGAAAATCTTTCAGAAATCATGTCCAAACATTTCGCCGCACCTGAAATACGAAATAAAATTATGAGAAGAGTGTGTCATAATAAAATAAAATAGCAAGTGGAATGTCATCTCACTGCGGCAATTTTATAAATGTGAAACGAGGCAGAAGGCCCTATCGCAGAATAATGATGATATTTGAAATTCTGAAATGTAAAGAGGGGAACTACTTCATTCAGTCAACAGAAAGCTCACCGGAATCTGGCTGTCAATAAAGATTGTTTTCTGTGACCCATGTTGTGTAAGGCAATGATGAAAAAACTGTAAACTAAGGGACCCTCCTGCACTGTTGGTGGGAATGTAAATTGGCGCAGCCACTATGGAGAACAGTGTGGAGGTTCCTTAAAAAACTAAAAATAGAACTACCATATGACCCAGCAATCCCACTACTGGGCATACACCCAGAGAAAACCATAATTCAAAAAGATACATGCACCCCAATGTTCACTGCAACACTATTTACCATAGCCAGGACATGGAAGCAACCGAAGTGTCCATCAGCAGAGGAATGGATAAAGAAGATGTAGTACATAGATACAATGGAATATTATTTAGCCATAAAAAGGAACAAAATAGTTCCATTTGCAGAGATGTGGATAGACCTAGAGACTGTCATACAGAGTGAAGTAAGTCAGAAAGAGAAAAATATTGTA
The DNA here is from genome assembly GCF_039906515.1 of Pseudorca crassidens. Taxonomy (NCBI): domain Eukaryota; kingdom Metazoa; phylum Chordata; class Mammalia; order Artiodactyla; family Delphinidae; genus Pseudorca; species Pseudorca crassidens. The sequence continues at coordinate 193,782,968 of NC_090296.1, forward strand.
CATTAATGCTTATATGTGAAACATAGTACAGATGAACTTATTCGCAAAGCAGAAATAGAGACACAGATGTAGAGAACAAACTTATGGATACCAAGGGGGGAAGGAGGGGGTGGGATGAATTGGGAGATTGGTATTGACATTTATACACTACTATGTATAAAACAGATAACTAATGAGAACCTACTGTATAGCACAGGGAACTCTACTCAATGCTCTGTGACCTAAATGGGAAGCAAATCCAAAAAAGACGGGATATATGTATACATTTAGCTGATTCACTTTGCTGTACAGCAGAAACTAACACAACACTGTAAAGCAACAACACTCCAATAAAAATTAATTAAAAAATAAAAAAATTAAAGTACCCATTTTGCTGGTTAGGATTTGAGGTAAACAGACATGAAAAGTGCAATAAAGACACATCTTGTTGAGAAGTGAAGTTTTGGGTGAAGAGATGAATAGTTAGAATCTTCAAATATAGATTATCAAGCTTTACAAGGGTTACTGTGTTGAATTCTATTTGACCTTTAATCTCAAATGCCATTAAAAGCAACATAAGCAAAAAACAAATGTTGGAATCTCCACTTCATGTGCTGTCTGACTCACTATTTATACTTTTTATTTGATCTTCTAAAGCTCCCTTTGTTCTCATAAAAAAAACGATAAACTAGAATTTGTTCAAAAAGCAACCTCCAGAATTTTCCCTTGATTCCCTGTGACACATTTCTATGTCTGCCTTTGACGTGATTTTTGTCTTCCTTACCTATTAGTAGCTCCCTAATAAATTTGAGCAAACGGATGAATGAATAAATGATCAAGGAACCTGAGATACTTGAAGATGATAACTTATCCAGGGAAAAAGAGATTCTAGAGCTGATCAGACTGAAAAGTAAAATAAAATTCTAGGAAAATAAAAGTCAACAGGAGGAATTAGAACCAAAAGGATCTTCTGATTAACCCCCAGATAATTATAAGATTTAATTAACCAGAAGAACCCAGTCTCTGTTCATTCTCTTTGAGATTTTACTGCAGTTAAAATGATGTCAAAATGCTCTCATTAATAATGAATGAAAGTGTCAGAGAGCTGGCTCACCAAATGTACTGTGCTTAGGGAAATCATGATTAGGAAGGGTTATGAGAGTGTCCTTGGAGACCGATCCACCTCAAACTGGAGCAATGTAATCACAGACGAAATTCAACAAGGAAACAGCACAATGTAACAATCCTTGAAAAGAGGAAATACAATTACTCCAATGAGGTGTTGGGTTCTGAGCGGTGTAGTCAATCAAGTCTCATTTCACGAAACTCAGGAGCAATACTCAACAGCACTGAACTCTTGATTACATTATGGTGTATTAATCTCATATCTGCATATCCACAATTTCCCAGCTGATAAAATATCCTGATGTTATTTTACGGAGATTTGGAATAATCCGAACCCTGTTAAGTCAGAGCTACTGGGTCTGGTTCTGGATTTTCTGCCACTTAGCAGGGCTCACGCTCTGTGCCTCTGTTCGTCACAGGGCCTCTTTCCTGCATCATCTCATGTCCCCCTTACACACCTTCCCCTGGAGGATGGTCCTTCTCGCTCTTCGGCTAATTCCTAGTCCCATCTGCTACGCATCTGGAAAACTAGAGTTTGTGAGTAGGATCATACGTGGTAATGAGTTCTAATGAGTTTTTAATGGACCACACTTCACAATGAACATACCTGTGTTAAAAAAAAAAACCTTTAATCGGGGAGGGATGGAGTGGGAGGATGGGGTCAGCAGATGTAAGCGAGTATCTATAGGATGGATAAACAACAAGGTCCTACTGTAGAGCACAGAGAACTACATTCAGTATCCTGTGATAAACCATAAGGCAAAAGAGTATTTTTAAAAAAAAGAATGTATATATGTGTATAATTGAACCACTTCGCTGTACAGGAGTAATTAACGCAACATTGTAAATCAACTTCAATTAAAAAAAAAATTTAAGAAGTCTTTAAGGAATGTTTTTCTGCCCTCATCACCCAACCCAGGTGGCAAAGACAGCCCCCTTCTGGTCTAGATTGAGGACTGAATCACTGAGCCTCTGGAGGTGCTCTGGCCCCTCTTACTCCCCTGGGGGTACATACAGCTACCCAATTCTCAACTTCCCAGCCGATTCCCACTGGATAGATTTGCCTTTCCCTGTTTTCACCCTGGGGATCTCTCCTGGACATGGTGCGCAATCACTGTGAGCGCCCTCACATCACCGAGATTTGGCTTCTGTTGCCCTGGACAACACTTGCCCTCTCCCAGCCCCCGCTCCGGCTGCTCAGAGCCTCACCCCCACCCCACGGACTGACCACTGGCCAAGCCAGCCCCAGGCACTCAAAACTGGGATTCAGAGAGGGTGAGTCACCCAAGCAGAGGCCCTAAGATAGGGATTCAGCATCTGAAGCAGGCCCCAAGTTTTGGAGAGAAATGGGCTCTTCAAGCCACACCATGCAACCCCCCGTTCTTGCATAGCTGTCAGGCCACGTGGGGGGCTAAGGTGTGACCTAAGAAAATTATGCACAGGGATGACCCTGAGTGAAGACCAATTTGCTGTGAATCCTTAATTTAAGCCTAGGAAATCCAAGCACTGTGACATCAAAACAGCTGCGTCGAGGTATCCTCCTTTGGTCTGAACCTGCATTTTTCTGATATACAGACCTTTTGGGAACGTTATCTACAAGAATTTTACAGGAATTAAGTGCATATGAATACAGGCACACGTCGGAGACATTGTGGGTTTGGTTTCAGACCACCGAATAAAGTGAATATCACAATAAAGCAAGTCACACGAATTTTTTGGCTTCCCAGTGCATATAAAAGTTATGCTGACACTATACCGTAGTCCGTTAAGTGTGCAACAGCATTATGTCTAAAAAGGCAATGTACACACCTTAACTAAAAAACACTTTATTGCGAAAAACTGCTAACCATCATCTGAGCCTTTAGCGAGTCACAGTAGTAACAGCAAAGATCACTGACCACAGATCACCATAACAGATATAACATTAGGGAAAAAAGTTTGAAATATTGCTAGAATTACCAAAATGTGACACAGAGACATGAAGTGATCAGTGGAGGCTGTTGGGAAAATGGCGCTAACAGACTTGCTGGACGCAGAGTTGCCACAAACCTTTAATTTGTAATAAATGCAGTATCTGTGAAGTGCAATAAAATGAGGTCTGCCTGATTAAGAGAATCCAGGAAAAGCTGAGATACATGCACACACAGTGCTAGCATTTTATTTTCTCACATTCTTTTTTCAATTCTATCCAGACATGAGTGCATTTGTTAATTCAAGAAATACAATATTCATTCTCTTTGAGATTTTACTGCAGTTAAAATGATGTCAAAATGCTCTCATTAATAATGAATGAAAGTGTCAGAGAGCTGGCTCACCAAATGTACTGTGCTTAGGGAAATCATGATTAGGAAGGGTTATGAGAGTGTCCTTGGAGACCGATCCACCTCAAACTGGAGTTTTTCCTTAGGCAATGAATGCGTCCGTCTGATTCAACTACTTATTATCATTTTCTTTCAACTCTTCTATTTCCTTCCCAGTAATAATACATATTTTCTCAACTTCTTAAATCTCTTTATTACCTACAACTGAATGTAATTTGGAATTTACAAGTCTTATCACATTCTCATTCTGCCTGAGCAATTCTAAGTATAAAAGGTACTGTCTGCATGTATTCCTTCGGAGTTCCTGCACCTTTTCGCTTAAGATTCCTGAAATTAATATTATGATTCTTTGATATCTTTTCCATCTAGTCATTTCTGGCTTCTGGAAAACACCAAAAAGCCTTACTTATCCAATGTCCCACCTGAAACTTCTTACTTAAGGGTTGTCTGAGATGGAAGTACTGACCATTTTGCCAAGGGAGTTGGCCCAGAGCTAAAAACAAGCAGAATCAAAAATGTTTTTGCAACAATGCAATTAGTCACTCATCAATCCAGCTTGTGAGTGACAGCTGTAGTGGAGTACCTTAAGGAAATCAAGATATATCTGTGATATTACTTTACCAGCCTAATAATTCACTTTACAGCTTACCAAGTATTTACATTTAATCCTTGGAATAGTGCTGTGAAGGATCCTTTTTTTTTTTGAATTTTATTTTATTTTTTTATACAGCAGGTTCTTATTAGTCATCCTTTTTTTTTTTTTTTCCTGCGGTACGCGGGCCTCTCACTGCTGTGGCCTCTCCCGTTGCGGAGCACAGGCTCTGGACGCGCAGGTTCAGCGGCCATGGCTCACGGGCCCAGCCGTTCCACGGCACGTGGGATCTTCCCAGACTGGGAACCCATGTTCCCTGCATCAGCAGGCGGACTCTCAACCACTGCGCCACCAGGGAAGCCCTAGTCATCCATTTTATACACATCAGTGTATACATGTCAATCCCAACCTTCCAGTTCATCACACCACCACCACCACCACCCCCGCCGCTTTCCTCCCTTGGTGTCCATACGTTTGTTCTCTACATCTGTGTCTCTATTTCTGCCCTGCAAACCGGTCCATCTGTATCATTTTCTAGGTTCCACATATATGTGTTAATATACGGTATTTGTTTTTCTCTTTCTGACTTACTTCACTCTGTATGACAGTCTCTAGGTCCACGCACGTCTGTACAAATGACCCAATTTCGTTCCTTTTTATGGCTGAGTAATATTCCATTGTATATATGTAGCACATCTTCTTTAACCATTCCTCTGTCGATGGGCATTTACGTTGCTCCCATGACCTTGCTACTGTAATGCTATGAAGGGTCTCAACCACCAGTTTCACATAATAAATCAAATTGACCGCTGTTAACTTAATACATTCTACTTGTCCAGCTCACTTCCTCCAGTATTTCTCTCTGCAGTGACTCATCTCATTGTGATCTCCCTCCAACACAAACTCCTGTCTTCATTTCCCTCCTTCCCCAGCTCCCACCCTCAAAAACACTCTCTCTCTCTGTCGCCTTTGCCCAGCAAATGTGGGGCCCTGGATGCACCCAACTCTCTGCCATCTGGGCCAACCCTGGACCAGCCAAATACTGGAGAAAAATCACCGAACTCTGCTGAATGACTTCGCTTGGAACTCTGCTCATTACTCTGCAATAACCTAAATGGGAAAAAGAATTTGAAAAAGAATACATATATGTATATGAACTGTACAGGGATACTCTGCTGGACACCTGAAACTAACGCAACAATGTTAATCAACTATACTCCAATACAAAATTTAAAAAATAAAAAAAAAAGAAAGAGGAAAACACTTTGCTAAATTAAAAAAAGTCAGGCACAAAAGGCTACATGTTATATGATTTCAAGGACAGGGCATCTCCAGAACAGGTAATCCACTGAACCAAAATGCAAATTAGCTGCTGGCAAGGACTGGAGGAACGGGGACTGATGAATGGCTACAGATTTTTCTTCTGAGGCAGATGGAAACGTCCTGAAATTATACAGTGCCGATGGTTGCACAATGTTTTGAATGTACTAGAAGGCCCTCAATTGTACATTTTAAGTGTTTTACGTGATTATTTTACGGCATGTGAATTTCATCTCAATAAAAAAATGATAAAGTGAAAATAAATTCAGCTCTGCCAACTTCAAGTGGGCATTGAAGTTTGGCAAGTCTACTATGTTTCCCTAATAATCTTCACTCTCCTCTCTCAAAAGCATTACTTCCTTTTTTCCCTCTGTACCAACCTCCCACACTCCCTAACCCCTACGCTCCCACCTCATAGCCTTACCTCATACTCCACTGCAGAAACAGAAACCCACAAAGGGCAACACCTTCGTACATCTTCCACTATATCTAAAACCTCTCGCCTTCTGGGCTTCCATTAGTCTACTCAGCAGCACAGGCTGGGTGGCTTAAACAACAGGCATTTCTTTTCTCACGGTCTGGGAGGCTAAAAATCAAGGGGCCACTGGGATTGGTCTCTGATGAGACCTCTCTTCCTGGCTTGCAGATGGTCACCTTCTCACTGTGCCCTCACGTGGACTTTTTCCTGCGTGCACACGTGCAGAGAGAGCTCTCTGGCATCTCTTCCACCTTTTATAAGGGCATCTGTCCGACTGGATGAGGGCCCCAAGCTTATGACCTCATTTAATCTTAACTACCCCACTAGAGACCCTGTCTCCAAACACAGTCAAATTGAGGGGTTAGGGCTTCAGCATATGAATTTTGGTGAAGACACAGATCAGTCCTTAACACTGCCCATCTTCTTCAGGTTACCATGAGTCACAACAGAAACAAAGTCTCTGCTCCCATCAAAAGCCGGTAGCCCCCCATGGCTCTGGGTCCCCAGCCCTTAGCACCTTCTTAAGAAAATCACTGGCCCACCATCTCTTCCTTTTGTGTAACCAGAGCCTCCTGCGGATTCTTCTTCCAAGAATTCAGAGGTCCTCCTCCCTTGACTCCACGGTCTTTCTCCACCTCCCAACTCATTTTTCTACCTCCCTTGGAGGCAAGAATTCTCGAAAGAATTCTCTAAAATCACTGCTTCCCCTTCCTCAACAATTTATTCACTCATCAGACCACTCAAATCTGGCTAAAACTGCTTGCCTCACGCTTTTAAACATCTTCCATACTCCAAATTCAATGGACACATCTCTCTTTCCATCTTACTTGATTTTTCAGCAATACGTGACCCAACTGAACACCCTCTGTCCTGAAAACCCTCCTCTTATCGGATTCATGACATCATACTCTCCCGGTCTCCTTACGCTTGCTTCGACTCTCTTGCAAACCTCCAAAGACCGGCGTGCCCTAGAACTGTCTGCTGCCGGTTCATCTCCTCTTCTCCAGCTATTTCTAATGCTAAGTGAGCTCATCCCGATTCTTGGCTTTGAATCCCGTCTCTCTGGTGATGACACCCAAATTTATACGCGCAGCTCTGACCTCGCCCTTGAGCTCCAGACTCGTTTATATGCTCCAAAAGCCTGGCTGACAGCTCCTCCTGGACGTCTAATAGTCTTGTCAAATGTAGCATATCCAAAACATAACCCTTGACTTCCTTTCCCTTTCCAGGCTTCCCCATCTCAGTGGATGCCCCAAATGGAACATCCTTGCTTTCTCCCCTTTGCGCATTTCCCCCATCCAGGCTTTTAGCAGCTCTGCCTCAAATCTATCGACTTCTCTTTATCTCGACTCCTATCACTCAGGTTCCAGGCACACCTTCTCTTGTCTGGACTGGAGCCAGGGCCTCCCTGAATGGTCCTTGGGCTTCCACCTCGCCCCACGGCCATCCACTCCCTATGCAGCCGCCAGAGGAAGCTTTCAAAGGTGTAAATCATATTTTGTCATTCTCTCGCTCGAGCCCTTCAGTGATTTCACTTATTAGAATAAAACTCAAAACTGTCACCACAGCCTGTGTCCTACAATGTGACCTGACTTACCAGATCGCTCCGAGAAATCTCCCCCTCCCTCCCCATGCTCCACTCTTTCTGCTTCTCAAACACGCCAAGCTCAGGGTCCGGTCACTTGCTGTCCCCTCTGCCTGGAACATTATTTCTTGTCCTTCAGGTCTTAACTCAAATGTCAGCCCCTCCAAGTGACTTCTCCTACTCTCATTTCTAGCATCGACCTTCTGTTTTTGCAAACTACTTATCACTACGTATCTGCCCAAGAGGGCAGAGCTTTCGTCTGTCGCCCCCCTGCTCTATCGCCAGCACCAAGCACCTGCCTGGTATATACTAAAAACTCACTGAAAGAGTGAAATTGATCACTGACCCTCTCCCTCCGCCAGGCTGCCCTAATGGCTTTCCCCAATCGCCCATGTGTCCCCTACCCCATCTGTCTCCTAAGGAGGGCTGTCTCAGCCAGACCGGTCCTGGGCTCTTCGTACATCAGAGTCAGAGAGTGACAGAGAATTAACAGAGGGAGATAGATCTGAAAGGCTTCAGAAGGGAAAGACTTGGAGAAATTGGTTGTCAGCCAGAAATAATAAAGAATAGAGGTCTGAGTGAGTAGGTGAGGAGAGGCAGCGTTGAAAAGGGGGAGAAAATCCACGTGGTCTAGGTGTAAGGGAGAGAGCTCTCTCAGCACCTGTCAAGTCTGAGTCTCTGGAGCGGCTGAGGGACAAAACACTGAGCAGAGTAAACGGGATATGAACAGCATGGCTGAGGGTTCTGAATTGGATCCCCTTTTATGTATTTTAAGAAAAAAGGAAAATAAGAATGCAGTTTTTATTTCCTTTTTGCATTCTGAGCTGTGCTTAATTTCGGACCAGCCTAAGGTTGACCTCTATGGGCCCATATGATTCCAAGAGGGTTATTATGTACCTAGGAAGAAACTGAAGTTCTGAGAGATTATGTGACATAACCACACTCATTCAGTTAACTGTGACAAAATGATGATTCAGAGCCAGGACTTCGGCCTGCAGGGCCTGGGCTTATATTCCTACACATCTGCTTTCCTCCAAAACAAGAAAGGAGGTTAACTGTCCATGTCTTGTTTCCAGTAAACATGCACCTTCTATTACCGTTTCCCTTTTTTTTTTTTTTTTTTTTTTTTGCCGCACCTCATGGCCTGTGGGATCTTAGTTCCTGGAACACGAATTGAATCTGGGCCCCCTGCAGTGAGAGCACTGAGTCCTAACCACTGGACCGCCGGGAGATTTCCTACCATTTCCCTTCTAATTGCTTGGGGTAATGTGAGTCAAACTCACCAATTGATGGTTTCCAAAATACATCTGTATGCTCTCTTCAAATATCAAAATAACATCTGTTCCTTTCTTAGTTTTCTATCACCTCTTCTCTGAAATCCCTTAAAGATGACCAGTAGTGGGTATACAATTACATGGATAAGGAACACATAGTTCCTGGCGGATAAATTGTCTTCATCTGGACAACAGAATTTACTTGCAGTGACAAGGTGATCTCTGACTCGCTCTTTACCTGTCTTGGGTTTCCATTCTCTTTATTGTGCCAGATGTTTCCTTTTCAGAGATCACTGTTCTTGAAAGGGAAGTTAGAAACAAAACAGAAATGGAGCAGTTCGATTTCCCCAACTTCAAGGAACAATACCCAATTTGCAACAAGCATATCTGTTTTTTTGTTTGTTTTTTGCTGAAAAACATCAGAGGTTCATTCTACTTTTCAGCCTCTTCCACAACATTCTTACAGGCCACTCTCTTGCACACATCTTTGTTACACACCCTGACATTAACTTTCCACGCCCCTTCTCTGCACCTGAGATCAGCACTCACACTACGTTACAAGACGCCGCCCAATTTTTCTCATTTGCATCTATATCATCAGCATTTTATTTTTAAAGGGTTTTTCCACCTGGCAAGCCTTAAATAGACACATATGTTTTCCAAACAGATAAAGATGAGGTTATAAAATGATAACCGTGAGATAGATCATTCTTTAAGAATTATCATCTCAAAGACAGAGGACCCTGAAATGCTTTGTAAAGAGGCAGCATGTGACTACTTGAATGAACTCATGCGACTACTTGAATCACTTGGGATCATCCCCCCAAACCCTCTATTGTTGATTGGGGGGATCAACAATATTAATAGAATATTGTTGCCAACAGATACTGATGAATACTTCTTGGAACCAATTTAAATGCTTACATATTCAGGGAAAGGGAGGGTGGGAGGGAGACGCAAGATGGAGGAGATATGGGGACATGTGTATACGTGTAGCTGATTCACTTTGTTATAAAGCAGAAACTAACACACCATCGTAAAGCAATTATACTCCAATAAAGATGTTACAAAAAATAAATGCTTAAATATTCAGATGCTATGAAATTAGTGCTCACACGTCTAGAGGATGTGGTGACATCCAGACCCCTCCAGAACTGGCACATGCATCCCTCCAGCTGCTGGGACTCTGCTGACGCCCACATGGATCCTTCCCTAGGAACCATCCTCGGGGGAAGAAGCTGCCTTCTCAAAGGTGTGGGCTGCATCCAATGACTGATCAATGTCTGACCCCTTACCTCACCTCAGTTCAGCCCAACTCAGAGGAGACACTCCAGCTTCCCATTCCCTGTGGCCAAGACCTTCGTTGTAGGAGCATTAAAGTGTAAGTTCTGCCGCTGCTTCCCTCACACCCTCACTGGCATCGTTCCTGGGAGCACTTCCTAATAAATTTGCTATACACAAAGCCCCATCCCAGAGTCTATTTCCCAGGGAACCCAACTTCCAACGATCCCTAATAGGATAAAAATTATGTAGCATATAGCTTAATTCATCTGTGCTTCTAATTGGTATGCACAAAAAATCATGTATATAAACTGTCCAATTAACTAGACCTGAATAAGCAAGATTCGAGAATTTAAAGGATGCATACAAAGTTAGAACAAGTCTTAAATTGAATCTTATTTCCTTTTTTGGGTAGCCAGCCCCTAAAGTAAAAAGGAAACAAGTGGAGAAATTTAAAGACGCGGAGAATGCTTGGTTTATACATTCTTTTTCAGAATCTATTAGATATTTTATTAATTTTAATATTTCAGAATCTATAATTTCATGCACATCGATAATTTCCATCTTAAATATATTTACAGAAAGTAAGAGCACCTAACAATGATATTAATCAAGAGACCAAGAGTCTTTAAGCCAACAGAAAGTCTCAAATCATGCCACAAGAGAAGAAGTTTGGTATTAAAAATAAAATGAATGGGGAAAAAAAAAAAACTTTGGGAGAAAGCTCGTATTTGAAAGGGTCAACCACTCTAAACTTTTAGGAAATATCATTTTTAATCTCCAAAATATTGCAAGTATGCTCTGGGTTATCATTTTCCCTAAAGAAACTCCTCACAAGTAGTAATTAAGAGTTGTTTTATGGGACGGAATTTAGCCAGTCAGAGGCAATTACTGTGAATCACAAAGGCAAAATGTATATATCGCCTTCTGTCTTCCCACGATACTGATCTTCTCATTACCAAAGGGTAGCCAACAGCTACCCTCCTGATTCACAGAAGATAACTTACGGCTCCATGGCAAACAGAGCCTTAAATAATACTGTTCCGGGCTTCCCTGGTGGCACAGTGGTTGAGAGTCCGCCTGCCGATGCAGGGGACACGGGTTCGTGCCCCGGTCCGGGAAGATCCCACATGCCGCGGAGCGGCTGGGCCCGTAAGCCATGGCCGCTGAGCCTGCGCGTCCAGAGCCTGTGCTCCGCAACGGGAGAGGCCGCAACAGTGAGAGGCCTGCGTACAGAAAAAAATAAAATAAAATAAAATAGTAATAATACCGCTCCTCCTTCCTGCCGGCCCCACCCCCCGCCCCCGGCGGAACAGGGAAATACATCGAGGCCCTGACATCTTGCAACACATTGATAATCAGCTAATACACATTCTAAACACTTAGCGAAACGGACTGTAAAAAAAACTATTTCACTGACTCTCAGGGACAACAGTTTATCTTCTCCTACTTTAATGGCAGTGCTGTATCTTTACAGCCAAGGGGACTTGAAAATGATCAGAAATGCCTGGGTTTCAGGGATTCAACACCACTTAAATCCACTAAATTTGGCTATAAGTTTCCCCCCCCAAAATAAACAAATATGGGACAAGATTAAGCATGCTAAGAGACAGAGAAGGGAATGAGAGAAAATATAGAAATTGTTTAACAATATGGACCAGACAGGATGATAGACAATTGTAATTTCACATTGAATAGAGCCAACTGGAAAGTGATGAAAATCCCTTTCAACCCAACAGAAAATAAATGTGCATGGGAGCAACTGTTAATAGAATATTGTTGCCATTCACTTGGCAGCATCAAAGCCAACGAGACACTCAGAGGGTGTTTGATAACAAAAAATATGTGCCTGACATATTATGCAGGCAAATTAGCAGGTAATTAGAAATACTGAAACCACACCAGAAGCAGAAGCCATCCCACAAAGTCCAACCATGTAAAACAGGTAAGTGGAAGCTTGTGAAATTTACTATATTTACAAATGCTCCTTCCTGTTCTCCAAATCCCAATCACCTCCTCAAGGAAATCTTCTGGAATCCTCCACAGTGCGTCCCCTTGTTACGTCTTCACAGCCTCCTATTTTCTTCTCCTTCTTATAACTTAATAGTGCTGGGGTTCTGTGATTAATGTTTCCCTCCCCCAAGCAGACTGTCAGCTCCACGAGGCCAGAGACCCCATCACTGTTTGGTTCCCTGCATGCCTAGCGGGGTGTGTGATACCGTACGGGTGCTCCAAAAGTACTTTTCATGTATTTTTATTTTTTAGCAATAAAGTATTTTTAAATTAAGGCAGGTACATTGCTTTTTTAGACAATGCTATTGCACATGTAATAAACTACAGTATAGTGTAAATAGAGTTTTTTTGGGCTTAAACAACAAAAGTTTATTTCTTCATGGTTCTGGAGGCTAGAAGTCCAAGACCAAGTTGTGGGCAGGGCTGGTTTCATTCAGGGACCTCTCTCCTTGGCTTGTAGAAGGCCATTTTCTCTCTCTCTCTCTTCACATGGTCCCTTCTCTGAGTACCCAAATGTGTGTGTCCTAATCTCTCCTCTTATAAGGGTCTTATTGGGTTAGGATCCACCCATCTGACCTCATTGTACCTTAATTTCCTCCTTTTTCTTAATTGAAGTACTACTGGCTCATAACGTGACATGTTTCACTTGTACAACACTATATTTCTACTTCTGTATGCTATGCTGTGCTCACTACCAAAAAAACCTTTTTTTATCATTAAATCTTGAATATATTCCCTGTGCTGTACATTACAACACTGTGATTTATTTATTTAGTAACTGGTAGTTTGTACCTCTCCAAATACACTTTTTTCTTCTTAAATAAATTATTTATTTATCTAGTTTTGGCTGCGTTGGGTCTTTGTTGCTGTGCGCGGGCTTTCTCTAGTTGTGGCGATCGGGGGGCTACTCTTCGTTGTGGTGCGTGGGCTTCTCATTGCGGTGGCTTCTCTTGCTGCGGAGCACAGGCTCTAGGCGCGCGGGCTTCAGTAGTTGTGGCACGCGGGCTCGGTAGTTGTGGCTCGCAGGCTCAGCTGCTCCACGGCATGTGGGATCTTCCCGGACCAGGGCTCGAACCCATGTCCCCTGCATTGGCAGGCGGATTCTTAACCACTGTGCCACCAGGGAAGCCCCCCAAATACACTTTTTAAATGAGTGTATAATCTTCTCAACACATCAGTGGTTTATTTTCTTGTCTCTTTTTGGTTGTTGCTAGCTTTGTCAACACTCTCACTTTCTCTTCTGCTACCACTGTGATAAGAACACAACAGCAGACAGCATCCCGAAAACAAGATGACATGTCCAGGAATGGGGCCCACTTCTCCCACCTCTTTGCACACTGAAAACAGACCACTGTTCCACGCGCATTCAGGCACCCATGATGGGTCCTGATTTCCATAAGCAATAATCTTACTACATCTTTGCTTGAAGTTATCTTCAGAGCAACACCATATAGATTCTACTAGGCCTCTACAGTTAAGTGATGCCAAAATTTCAGGTATTAACTGAGTACCTGCTATGTGCCAATTATTACAAAATTATCCAAAATCACAAACAGGGATCTAACAAATTGTTAGTGGATTCTTTGGTCCAGTGACGGTCATTCTCACACTTTCCACCTTTCTGCTTTGAAGCAACATCCCCTCCATCCCCTCACGCTTTACGCTGATATCTTACCCTTAACAACCTTCACAGCATCATTTGCGAGTTCTGCTTTTGCCTGACTGTCATTCTAACACTCTATTTCAGTCTTGCCTGTACCCCCGAAATGTGTGTGTATCTGTCATCTATTGATTTATTCACTTTAATTCTTTGCCTTATTGTCAATTACAGAAAAAGGAAAAATGGATTTTCATTCTGCAAACATTTCAACAGGTCTAACCTGAGAGTAACTCTCATTCCATTTACTCACAGTTATTTCAGTATCTTCCTTTTTACCCCCAGCTTGTGTCTATCAAACTAATTTTTACTGTTTTTCTTTTAGAAAGAAAGAAATATAACATCCCCAGTGTTACCATAAATGTGCCGTGCTCTACAGAACTAGCTTCCTTGCACCAGTTATTTGAGACTCAAAACTGGGGTAATGACCTAGGAATGTTTGCTAAAACAAGATGACTTGCAGAAATTCTGGAAACCGCTGATCAGTATTTAATGCTCTGGTAGCAGGACATGCCTGATGTCCACACATGGTTGTCTTAGCTCAGGTTCTCCCCAGAGCGGACCCTGAGATAAAGATTCAAATGTAAGCGAGTGCGCTGGGGAGATGACCCCAGGGAAGATGGGAGGGGAGTGAGATACTGTGCTTTATCACCCCAGACGGAGCCCAGTATTCTGTGCGCCTCAACGTGTGGGGGGCAACTGGGGACCTTGAATGGCCTGAGCGTACGTTCTCCTCCCGACTCTGTGCCCACACGTAAGGTCCCTTAGCCAAAGAGCCCTCGTCGTCACGGGATCAGGGTCCGTTCCTGTTTATCCCTTATCAGCGGGCTTCAGTCCCCTGCCAGCCCGCAGAATTATTCAAACAGACCTCATCATCCCATGAGAGCCAGCAGGCACCCTACCCGCTTGATGCTACAGAGCCTGCCTCAGAGCCCCTGCTTGGTCACAGTGCTCCAGAGCGCAGCCTCCGTGCCACCCTGTGTGGCATGCAGCGTCCCCCCCGCCCCGGGCTGGGAGCACAGGTGGCTCATAAACGCGGGTGACCTCATCTGTATGGCGCTGGGTGATGTGTGTCTGGTCATCTCCATAACCCTAGGGCAGGCATCCCTGCCTCACCAGCGAAGACAATAGGAGAAAATTAAAACGGAGACAGAAGGGAACGCATCTAATAAAGTGTGCATTGTCAAGCGAACTACTACCGTGACTACTGGGTAACTGCGGGAAAAACCCTCTGGAGATTTCTAGGAGCCAGTGCGGAGCCGGCTTCAGAGATACCCGCCCCGTGTGTACAGGAACTGGGTGTTTTCAAGCCACCTGTCCGTCACCAGTTGAGAGCTGGCATGTTACGAATGGGTGAAGTAGACGAAGCCGCCAGAGACAGCCCTCAGCCAGAGAGACCGAGGCCTGCAGATGGAAGTGGGTCCGCAGGTACCACAGCTGTAAGGCCTGAGGGCATACAGTGTGAAAGCCAGATGGTCCGTCATGCCAAAATCCTGTCAAGTTCCCAATTCTTCCCACAAAATTTATTAATTTGCACACAAAAGACTCCATCTTTTAGTACAAAGTTCTATGCAAGAAAGGAGGAGTTTTAAAGGACAAAAAGGAAAGTGTTGAATGCCATGGTTTGATAAAGTATGATGCCAATTCATTTCACCTCGAGCATTTAGAAAGGAGGCATCCCGGGTGGGTGGGGCTCAGGGTTTAGCACGTATCCACGCCACGTGGAGGGTTTGGGTCTCAACTCCAGAGTCTCTCATTACGTGGTGAGCCCTTCTAACGAGCTCCCCGGTGATGCTGACACTGCAGGTCCAGAGACCACACCGGGCTCGAGACCAAGGCTCTGCCACCACAGGTCTTCAGGTGTGGAGCTATGGAGACCTGTGCTGAGCCATAAGGATGTGACATAGTCAAAATAATGCCAGAACAGACCTCTTCAGAAATAGGATGGACCATCAAAGCATGAGGTTAAATAACAGAAAAAGGATCAACAGCTTTGTCTTTGCTGTATTGTTGTTAGAGGAGGTGATGATTTCCCTTATATAGATCGAGGTCAAGGAGACAGTCCAGTAAAAGCACATAGGACAGCAGCTGAACCTGCGTTCACCCAAGGTCCCAGTGTACGTGGACCTTCTCTCCATGAACAAAGTGACAAGGGGTTTCCAAAGGAGACAACACTGACAACTGGAACCACTTTCCCAGGCAACCAGTGGGAATTTATCTGTTGATAAGGGGATACATTGCACTTGCCTTTATCCCTTTAGTCCAACAAGAGTCTGTTTTTGCCTTTGGAATTAGCCTAGTGTCTTGGTCTCATGGAAACCCACTTGCTCGTGAAAGAAGATAACCCTGGTTAGCGCTTCGTCTTTTTGCCTCTGGACTCCAGTGTTCAAGAAGCTATTCCCAAATCAGGTAAATTGGTGCAGCCACTATGGAAAACAGTATGGAGGTTCCTCAAAAAACTAAAAGAAGAGTTGCCATATGATCCAGCAACCCCACTCCTGGGCATATATCCAGACAACACTCTAATTCGGAAGGATGCAGGCACCCCTATGTTCATAGCAGCACTGTTCACAATAGTCAAGACATGGAAACAACCTAAATGTCCACTGACAGATGAATGGATAAAGATGTGAGATACACACACACACACACACACACACACACACACACACACACACACACTGGAATACTACTCAGCCATGAAAAAAGAATGAAATAATGCCATTTGCAGCAACATGGATGGACCTAGAGGTTATCATACTAAGTGAAGTAAGTCAGAAAAAGACAAAGATCGTATGACATCACTTACATGTAGAATCTAAAATACGACACCAATGAACTTATCTGCAAAACAGAAACAGACTCACAGGCATAGAGACTTGTGGTTGCCAAGGGGGTGCCAGGTGGGGAAGAGATAGATTGGGAGTTTGGGATGAGCAGATGCCAACGAGTATATAAAGGATGGATAAACAACAAGGTCCTACTGCAGAGCACAGGGAACTATATTCAGTATCCTGTGATAAACCATCATGGAAAAGAATATGGAAAAGAATATATATATGTATAACTGAGTCACTTTGCTGTACAGCAGAAATTAACACAACATTGTAAATCAACTATACTTCAATAAAATTAAAAAAAAAAAAAGAAGCTATTATTCCCAGATCAACTACTGTTTGGAAAAGAAAGAACAACAAAACCCTGAAATCTCACCATCAGGCGACAAAAGCCCATCACAAAGCTCTCAGGGAGGTGAGAAAAGGAAGTGTTCCTCCCCAAAAATCTCTACTGAAACTCAGAATTCAGTCCCCAAAGAATTGAAAGCTCTAGCTTCTAATACCATGGGCCACAAAGGCCAGTCTCATCATACCTACAATTTTTATTTTTCAAGTGCTTACTGAGAGCCTCTAGTGGGAGAGAAAACACGCCTTCTTCAAACACTCTTTGCCATAAGTAACCGCAAGATCTTTTTTGACCCACCTCCTAGAGTAATGGAAATAAAAACAAAAATAAACAAATGGGACCTAATGAAACTTCAAAGCTTTTGCACAGTAAAGGAAACCATAAACAAGACGAAAAGATAACCCTCAGAATGGGAGAAAATATTTGCAAATGAATCAATGGACAAAGGATTAATCTCCAAAATATATAAACAGCTCATGCAGCTCAATATTAAAAAAACAAACAAACCAATCCAAAAATGGGCAGAAGACCTAAATAGAAATTTCTCCAAAGAAGACATACGGACTGCCAATACACACATGAAAGAATGCCCAACATCACTAATCATTAGAGAAATGAAAATCAAAACTACAATGAGATATCATCTCACACCAGTTAGAATGGGCATCATCGAAAAATCTACAAACGAATGGATAAAGAAGATGTGGTACATACACACAATGGAATATTACTCAGCCATAAAAAGGAATGAAATAGGGTCATTTGCAGAGACGTGGATGGACCTAGAGACTGTCATACAGAGTGAAGTCAAAAAGAGAAAAACAAATATCGTATGTTAACGTATATATGTGAAATCTAGAAAAATGGTACAGATGAACCGGTTTACAGGGCAGAAATAGAGACACTGATGTAGAGAACAAACTATGGACACCAAGGGGGGAGAGCAGCGGGGGGGGTGGGGTGGGATGAATTGGGCGATTGGGATTGACATGTATACACTGATGTGTATAAAATAGATAACCAATAAGAACCTGCTGTATAAAAAATAAATAAATAAAATAAAATTTGAAAAAAAAAAATCAGGCCTTCTTCAAGAGTGTATTCAGAATACACAGCCTGTTAGGGTTGAGAAACTCTTGCAAGCGCCCTATATATCCAAGCAGATCCGCGCCAACCCTTTTGAAATTCTACAGTTTCAGAGTCACTCCTTCCCAGTGAGGCACTGGGTCCTGAAGAGATTCCCAGTGACTGTAATACGGCTGGCAAGTATGCCCAACACTGAGCTAGAATCCTGCAGGAACCCCTCGGTGGAAATTAACATATGATACAGTTTGCCACGTGATGGATGGCTCAGCACAGAGCCATAAGGGTCTGATACGGAAAAAGAAATTTGATGGTGGGGAACATGGGGTACAACACACAAGGAGAAGCAGTGAGAACTCAGGATTAGGTGAGGTACTTTAGCGCAGAACCTGAAAAACCAGTTGGAAACAGTACCACCTAGGGGTGGTAGGTAGGCCACGGAGCACAGGGCGCTTGCAGCTAGGAAGGAAGTCTCTGAATGGTCTGTTTCACAACCTTGCCTCTAAATCGAGGGTGCATCTTCCTGCTGCCTGGCCCCGGAGAGGCAAAGCCAGACACCTTCTAGGAGGTCAGTCTGAACAAAAGGCACAGCACAGGGAACTCTACTCAATACTCCGTAATGCCCTATATGGGAAAGAATCTAAAAAAGAGTGGATATAGGTAGATGTATAACTGAGTCACTCTGTGGTACAGCAGAAACACAACACTGTAAATCAACTGTACTCCAATAAAAATTAATTTAAAATAAATAAAATAAAAAAGAATGGCACGCAATTTACAACTTTAAAAAAATAATAACAAAATAAACAAAAGGCAGACCCAACTAGGGATGGAATCAGTGGGGCGTGTTTTCTCTATGCCTGTGAAACACCCTTCTCCTTGTACAAAGAAAAGAAGCAAGATCATTTTGCTTATTGTCAGTGTTTCGAGGCATTGTTGTGACTTCATTTTAAGCTCTATTAACTTTTAGTATTATCCCTACAAGTTTGCCTTCACTTACTACCTGAGTGAGTCAATCTTTCTGAATGTCCATTTCTTTAAATACCATAACACAAACGCTCTAACATGCGTTCTATAGGCTGTTGTAGTGATAAAGGTAACAATACGTAAAAAGTATCTAGCTGGGCCTGTCTCCTTGGAGCTGAGTGTGACCTGCCATCATTCCCTTCCCTCCCCTCTCACATCCTGTCCCCCTCATTAGCTGTCCTGATGATTGTTTGCTCTCTGTAGAGTTAGAGTGCTTATAGATCCTAATACTTTCATTCATGCATTCAACAAACATTTGTGAGATGACACTCAGTAAATGCTAGAGATACAAACACGATGGCCAGCCCCTGCTTTCACACAGCTCTCAGTCTACCCAGGAGATGGACAAATGGACAAATAGAGTCAATTTCCCCCAGTGATAACGAGTTATGCCAAAGAAACACAGAGGGAGGAAGTCAGACAGAGGGAGGAAAGGCAGTCTGGAGGACTTTCCAGGGGAAGCGGAAGCTGAGCTAGGTCTCCCAGGAAAAGCTGAGGAATCAGCCAGGCAGACGAGGGAGCGGAACGAAACACAAGAGCGAGGCACAGAGGGCAGAGCTCGGATGCCTCTGAAGGCTCGATAAAGGGGCTGGGAGGCAACACTGAACGACAGACACTCACTGAATGACGGAAGGACAGTCACCACGCTGGCATCATGGGAGTCAAAGGCAAAAACCATCCAGAGGAGAAAGGAATGGGCAAACTGACGGAGCAAGTAAGCCAGAGATGGAGAAGTGTTCGTTGGCTACGTTGTTGCTGATCATCTCGGCGAAAAGAGAGCCGCAGGGGCCAAAGTGAGTCTGGGGTAACTTGGCAAGTGAACTGGAGCGGAGCCCAAATGTGCTCTGTGGCTTCTGTCACCCGAGCTGCCCTGCCACCCCACCACCTGGTGTCCTGTGGGGAAGTCATGGTTTCACAAGCATCTCAAATAGTAAGCCCAGAGGTGCACCGCTGTTGGCTTAGAGACTTGCAGACAGGTCCCTTGGCATCCATATTCCATATTTTGAGTACATCTCCTGCCACTGCAATTTATGACCCCTTACACGTTTATTCAACCAGTTTTCCCCTTTAGAGTTATACCACTACCACCGCTAACCCCACTATCCACACCTCCACATACTCCTGTGTATCTGTTCCACTTTCATCTGAACCTCACGTCTTACTGAGGCTTCATTTAGCATCTTATCCTTTGCTCCTGTAGCAAAGTATCTATGAATGTACTCCCTTCCTCCCCCAAGCACCTGTACTCTTTGTAGATACTTTGTATCAATAGGGTTACACAAAATACTTGCTCCAACCACTGGGAGCTCCCCCTTGTGGCAGGAAGCAGACTGACAGCTCCCCGGCCAGTCACCAAGCCCTTTCCTTTGTCTTCTGCTAGTACTCAGGGTGGCAAAGCCAGAACGTGTATCTTTCTAGACTTCCTTACGGCCAGGCTGGGCATGTGACAATTACGGGCAGGGATTTCCTTTCCAAGTATAAAGGCAAAGCCTCATTAGGGAAGGAGAGGCTTCTCTGCCCTCAGCCCTTCCGTCTTCATCCCAACTGCAAATGCAGACCGTCCAGGGGCAGCCACGATTTGCAGACGTGAGGATGAGAAACACATGCTGAGGATGGTGGAAAGGAGGGGCTGAAGGACCCTGGGCCTCTGCGAGCTTGGGGAGCTGTGACACCAGTCTGGTCTGCTCCCCCAGGACTTCTTGCTAAGCGAGGGGCATAAAGCCCTGTCGCTGCCTCGAGTGCGCCCACAGCTTCTGCTGAGAAGCCCTCCGATCCCACAACCCTGGAGTCCGATTGGACGGCTTCTGGATACTCTTGACTTCCCGGTGAAAACCACAGAAGGACCCAGACACTCCCCTGGGTGAGAAAGTATACAGCTGCATGGGTCACACCTGCCAAAGTGGGCTTATCCCCTCCCCCTATTAATATAAAATTACCGAAGGAGGGGCCGGTAGGGGAGGGGCAAGGGGAGGGGAGGGAAATCAAGGTCTAACAGTGGCCAGTGCAGAGCAGGCAGGGTCCTGGGGCCCTGATAACAAGGAAGCAGCCTGAGGCTGTGCTGAGGGGGGGCGTATGTTGAGAGAAAGCCCCAGGACAAACATGGGCAGTTGGCTTGTTTAGAAATGCAGATTCCTGGGACCCGGGATTCTGATGCCCTAGATTCGAAGTGGGGTCCAGGACTTTTGATCTTCAGTGAGCGCCTCAGGTGAAAATTATGCATGTGGTTCCCAGTTTTAAAACTGCTGAAGGGCATAAAAGCTGTGAGCTGGTGAAGGAGAGCCGGGACTGAGCGCTGGGGAAGCTTGTTGCATGCGGGGCCTCTCTGGACCTCAGCTGTAAAATGGCTAACCACCTGGTTCTCAAACTCTTTTGCTGTGAAACATCTTTTTTCTTTTTCTTTTTTTGCTAATAAGATTGAATACAAATGCTTAATACATGAAATGATGAAAGAGACACATCTCCGGCGGAAACAGAGTGGAGACCCCGCAGTATCACCGGATCCCCTCACCCCATCACCTTCCTCTGAGACCGCCTGAGGGTCCTGGCATCACAGGCCAAGTGGCCTCTTAATTCCAGCCCAGTGAAGACATGTGACTTTCACAGAATGACACATAAATGAGGGGAAACCTTTGTGGTCCTTGTTCTGAAGGTCAGGTAGATTCCACCTGGAGATGGAGGATAAAGAAAAGCAAGTCGGGGCATCTATTTTAAAGCACATCTACAACCTTTCCATAAAAGGGATTTCTTCCCAGTGCCCTTGCAAAGGTATTTGAAGCACATCCCTTCAAGGCGGTCGTCTTAGTAAACAATGACAGTTTTAAAGGGGGGGAGGGGCTTGTAATTTAGATTTCTTTGGATTTTTGACAGCAAGAGGCTATCCAGGCTACCAGGAAGCAAGGAGAATCTATAACAGCAAAGCCCATTGTAAAAACAAAGGAAGAATTCAGAAAACCAGTGCTGTGCCCCTTTCAGCCTTAAGTACATCCCTGGAGGCAGGGGTTCCGACTCAGATCTCCAGGCTTATCCCCCCCGCTCCCTGTGTCATGGTGGGAAAGTCATTTCCACCAGCCTCGTTTTCTTCAGCTGTAAAACAGGAATGAACTAGCAAATGTTGAGTCAACCTCTATTATTCCAGGCCTGGCTGGAAAGGAAAAGAGGCACACAGCCCTGCCCACGGGGAGCTGACTTCTGAGCGAGAGAAGACAGACAAAACCTGAAGGAAAACGTACCTCAGGCCATTGGTGAAAAGCGGCACAGAGACCAACACGGCTGGGAAAGAGCGACAGGAGAGTGAGGTCAGCAAGTGGAGGCTTCGGTGGCCAACAGGGTGGACAGGGCTGGCTCTGCCAGCAGACAACTTGGAAGAAGGTCTAAGTGAGGGGAAGGCACAGGACAGGTGGATATTTGCGGGTGAGGGTCGGGAAGCAGTGGTCCAGCCAGAGGATGCAGTCGGGAGAAGGCATCAGATCACAGCGTGTTCTGTAGAAATAGCCGGGGCTTCTGTGTGGCTGGAGCCCAGTGAGCTGGGAGGAGACTTGAAACGGATGAGGTCATGGAGGCCATGGGGCCAGGTTTTATGATGCCTCATGAACAACTGCAAGAACTTTGCCTCTTGTTCTGAGCGGGATGCGGAGAGGGTTTACAGGGAAAAGGACCCCTCAGCTCATTGTTTTAAGACTCCGCTCTAGAAGGGCACTGGGTACAGCAGGGGCAATTACACCCATCCAGACAGGTGGGTGGATGTGGGCCTCTTCTACCCCACCAATTTGCTATGATGCAACGCATGTAAGCCTCGGTTTCAAAACCCCGCATGCATTTCCGGCTTATTACTGTTGTCCGTTTATGACCTGTATGCTAAAAACATGCCAGCAGAAAAAAATACAGCCCACAAATACAGTTTCGTATTTTGAGCTCATAAACAATGATGGAGATGCACTTTTCAGCTTGTCAAGGAATGGACACCAGGCTTACTGGCCCAAGGGAGCAGATGTCTGAGACCATGGTCACATCCCAACCTTTCTGGCTTCTTCGTATGACTCAAGAAACTAATGAAATTTTGCCCTTTGCAACAACATGGATGGACTCGGAGAGCATTATGCTAAGTGAAATAAGTCAGACAGAGAAAGACAAATTCTGTATGATCTCAGTTATATGTGGAATCTAAAAAATACAACAAACTGTGAATGTAACAAAAAAGAAGCCGACTCACAGATATAAAGAACAAACTAGTGGTTACCAGTGGGGAAGGGGGAGGGGCAGCACAGGGGTGGGGAAGTAAGAGATACAAAGTATTATGTATAAAATAAGCTACAAGGATATATTGTATAACATGGGAAATACAGAAAATATTTTATAAGAACTAGAAATGGAGTATAACCTTTAAAAATTGTGAATCACTATACGGTACACCTGTAACATATTATACATCGACTACACTTCAATAAAAAATTTAAAGAATAAGAAGAAACTAATGAACATTCTACATCTAGAAAAAATAATAATAACCTCTGCCTTTTCTCTATGATGTAGAAAGAACCACATTTCTACATCAATTTGTTAAACATACACACAGAGAAAAACTTGCTTAATTTAATAATTGTTGAACACCAATGACCAAAAAAAAAGAAAAAATCACAGGGCATCATCAATTTGTTCATAAGGTTGAAGCTTTAAGATATAGATTTAATATTCAACTATTAATAATCAAAGAAATTGGGCTTCCCTGGTGGCACAGTGGTTGAGAGTCTGCCTGCCGATGCAGGCGACACGGGTTCGTGCCCCGGTCTGGGAAGATCCCACATGCCGCGGAGCGGCTGGGCCCGTGAGCCATGGCCGCTGAGCCTGCACGTCCACAGCCTGTGTTCCACAACGGGAGAGGCCACACCAGTGAGAGGCCCACGTACCGCAAAATAATAATCATCATCATCATCATCATCAAAGAAATTCAAACTAAACAAAGAGATACCATTTTCATCCACCAAACTAACAAAAATAAAAACATAATAATACTTAGGGTACGAAAGGTCTGATGAAACAAGAATTCTTATAGGAGTAGGAGTCTAAGTTGGCATAATCTTTCCAGACTTGACAAAATATCAATAGGTATCAAAGCATTAAAATTGTTAGTATCTGCTGACAGGAAAATCAACCCCAGAGAAAAGAATCCGTAAAGTGAAAAAAGTATGGGCATAAATATGTTCACTGCATTGTTCATTCATTCATTATTCATTCAACAAACACTTATGGAGTATCTGCTCTGTTCCAGATACTGTTCTGGGTACTGAGTATAGGGGTGGAAGTTTAAGTGATTAAACTTCAAACCCTTCCCCTTTGGAGCTTACATTTTGCAGGGTGAAATAGACAGTCAATCATCAAATAGAATATATAACATATCGTACATTGGGAAGTATTATGAAAGTGAAAAGATGGAGGTCAGGATTATAATAGTGAAAAATAGAAATTAAAGAGAATGACTCAATTATGGAAGTCTTAGCCAAGGGAAGAGCAGTCACTTAAAACATCTAATTATGGGAATTCCCCGGCGGTCCAGTGGTTAGGACGCCGCTCTTTCACTGCTGAGGGCCAGAGTTCGATCCCTGGTTGGGGAACTAAGATCCCACGTGCCACACAGTGCAGCTAAAAACAAACAAACAAACAAAATAAAAACACTAAACATCTTTTTTTTTTTTTTCTGTACGCGGGCCTCTCACTGCTGTGGCCTCTCCCGTTGCGGAGCACAGGCTCCGGACGTGCAGGCCCAGCGGCCATGGCTCACGGGCCCAGCCGCTCCGCGGCATGTGGGATCTTCCCAGACCGGGGCACGAACCTGCGTCCCCCCTATCCACAGGCGGACGCCCAACCACTGCGCCACCAGGGAAGCCCTAAACATCTATTTATAAAGAATTTTCAGATTCCTAATAACATTAAATGAAAAAAAGAAAGGTACAAAATGGCTTTTTTTTTTTCTGTAAGAAAATACACCCATGTGATAAAGGTAGCAAGTAACCTTTCAATGGTGAGTAGTCATTTTCAGTTTAGTTTTTACAATTTTTGTTATTTTCTAAGTTTCCCACAATGAAGTTATAATACATTTATAATCACAAAACCACAATTTTTAAAAAGATACAAGTTTAAAATCACTTTAAAGTGGTTTACTTTAAAGTGATGTTAAACATGTTAAAGAGGGGAAAAATGCCAGGTAAAGAAACTGCTTTGCTCAAGGAAGCTAAGTGTGTCTCATAGCTCTGAGATGTCCAAACGCTCAGCTGAACGTATCTGGGCCATGTGAAAGCCATGCTGTCTCAGGCCTCATGGATCCTCCAGACCTGGGGTTTTCAAAGGGTCGTCTAAGGATCATCTGATCAGAATTATCCGGTGCACTTGCTGCAGGCAGATGACTGAGCCCCACCCGCTAAGTCCAGCCTCTGGGCGGGGCCCAGGGACCTGCATGCCTAATTAGCTTCCCCAAGATTCCCCAGCACTTTTTTTTTTTTTTTTTTTTTTTGCGGTACGCGGACCTCTCACTGTTGTGGCCTCTCCCGTTGCGGAGCACAGGCTCCGGACGCGCAGGCTCAGCGGCCATGGCTCACGGGCCCAGCATCTCCGCGGCGTGTGGGATCTTCCCAGACCGGGGCACGAACCCGTGTCCCCTGCATCGGCAGGCGGACTCCCAACCACTGCGCCACCAGGGAAGCCCCCCAGCACTTTGAAGTTGCTGCTCCCTGCTCCAGACCCCAGGGCAAGCCCTTCTTGATGTCACAGGGAGGAAATTCCAGACAAGAGAATGGTTTACTCTGTTTCTATGTTTGGTTTTCTTTTTAACTATGAAGCCCCCAGTTTGTCCTGTGTGGGCACCACCCTTTGTCTGAAATGACACATAAAATAAGAAGACAAATTTGACTGGAGCAGCTAGTACTACTTTTGACATTTCCTGTGGCAACAAAAGAGACTAGTAGTGACACATCATCCAACAGAGTGAAAAAGTCATTTGAGTCTTAGATGTTAAATGAATATACAACATCTATGTTAAAATTAATATAAGAACATAGAATGCAATAAAAGAAAAGGGATCAACCTTGAGTATAAGTTCTATCATACTATTTCTCTGTATTTTGGACAGTCTCCTTGGAGTGGGTAAAGTAAGCCTTCAGTTGCAAACACATACCTCCTTGTATACCTCCCCATCAGGAAAACTAAAATAATGAAATGAGGGTTGCTGTTCTGAGATGATTTCAGATATATACACACCAGGTAATTTGAAATTTAATGTGTAAAAGGTTACACTTTTTAAAAACTTGGAATGGCCCAACAATCCCTTCTGAAATTAAAACAGCATACATGTATTAACATGAAAATTCATTTACTTTAAAATTTTGGAAAGATATGGTACAATTTCTTATCAAACATGGTGGAATAAATGCATTATATTTAATCTCCACTTCCTTCTAACTTCCCATTTATTTTTTTCAAAAGAAATAACAAAGTAACAAAGGAATAAATCCATAAGCACAAAGAGATTCAAAGACAGAAAATGAGATTTAAACAATTTCTTGGAAGATGAAAAGTTGATGGGTGAATCATAACTGACTTCGCGAAGCAAAGGAACCTCCAACCCCTATGCCTACAGAGGGGAATACGAATAAGAAACATGCTGGTTTGAAGCACAGAACCTCAGAAAGGCACAGGAATTACGAGCATGAGGAACCCCAGAAAGCAGAGAGGGGCACTGTATACCGGAGGGTCAGGTGACACCGGAGGACCCCAGCTCCTCTCTACCCATCCGTCCTGCACACCAGCAAGATACGTGACTGATGGTCTCTGGAGAAACGGAGCCAGAGAATCTACAAACTTGAAGACATCCATGACAAAGGAGGGTGCGGTCAGGCACTATAGTGGAAATAGGGATGATGAAGTGAAAGTCCAAGTATATATACCAAATGGGAGACCCCTAAACCCTCCCTCCACTGGACTCTCAGAATGCAGATCGCCAAGCTTATACCCCCGAGTGGGGGACTGGAGTATCCTCAGGTGAGGAAAAAAAAAAATAGAAAAGATCAGAATGTAAGCTCTGGAATAAAGTCAGAAACTTTTATCTGTTTTGTTCTGGTTGCCCATAACCTAGAAGAGAGCCTGGCACATAGTAGGTGTAGAAACAGTCCCAGAGATACTTGTTGAATGAAAAAAAATAAACGAACGCATGAATAAATGTATGATTCAGCAATCAGAATGACACCAGATTTTCCAATGACACACTGTAAGCTAGAAGACAATTGAGCAACGCCTTTGAAAGGCTGAGCGAAAGTGGTTTCCAGGGCTTCCCTGGTGGCGCAGTGGTTGAGAGTCCGCCTGCTGATGCAGGGGACGCGGCTTCGTGCCTCGGTCCGGGAAGATCCCACATGCCGCGGAGCGGCTGGGCCCGTGAGCCATGGCCGCTGAGCCTGCGCGTCCGGAGCCTGTGCTCCGCAACGGGAGAGGCCACAACAGTGAGAGGTCTGCGTACTGCAAATAAAACAAACAAACAAAAAAAAGTGGTTTCCAACCTAGATTCTAGTCTTAGATTAACTTTCATGAAATGGTAAGGAAGGATCAAAACGTTTTCAGACCTGCGAAGTCTCAAAGAGTTTATCTTTCGTGAACCCTTTCTGAGGAATCTATCGGAGGATGTATCTACCAAAATGAGGGAGTATATTAAAAAAGAGTTTGAGATTCAGGAAACAGGGACCCCCGTTTAAGGCAGCAACTAGGAGAATTCACAGAATGATCCTGAAATGAAATTCTAGCATGACAACGGGGCAGCAGGCCTAGAGGGATAGGTCCTGACTGGAGTAGGACAGCAGGCAGCTTCAAGAGGTAAATTTTCTAGAAAAAGAAATCAATGTGATAGATTAGCTGATGGTTGGACTATATTGAGTGAGATTATACAGCTCCTTTGGAGAATGTGGAGTAAAGTTTATGAAAGCTATTCACAAAACTAAGCAAACAGAAATTACGCAGGAACAGAAAAAACAAGAAGACACACAAAAACTTACACGTGGATGTTAACAGTGGTTTTTTTCCATAACTGCTGAAACTTGGAAGCAACAAAGATCTCCTTCAGTAAGTAAATGAATAATAAACTGTGGTACATTCAACAGTGGAATATTATTCAGCATTAAAAAGAAATGAGCTATCAAGCCATGAAAAGACAAAGAGGAAGCTTAAATGCGTATTTCTAGTGAAAGAAGCCAATGTGAAAAGACTACATACTGTATGATTCCAACTACATCTATGACATTCTGGAAAAGGCAAAAATAATGAGGCAGTAAAAGGATCAGTGGTCGCCATGGGTTGAGGGGAGGGAGGGAGAGATGAACAGCCACAGCACAGAGGATCTTTAGGGCAGTGAAAATGCTCTGTAAGACACCATAACGTTGGATACATGTCATTATATGCTTGTCCAAACCCACTGAGCGTACACCACCAAGCACGAACCCTAATGTGAACTGTGGACTTTCAGTAATTATGTGTCAGCATAGGTTCATTGACTGTAACAAATGTACCACCTGGTGGGGAATGCTGACAATGAGGGAAGCTGCGTGTGTGTGCACGTGTGTGTGCGTGTGTGGTTGCATGTGTGCGCATGTGATTGTGTGTGTGCACGCGTGTGTGTGCGTGCATGTGTGTGCGTGTGTGTGTGTGTGTGTGTTGGGGGGAGGGCAGGCAAGGGGTATATGGGAAATCTCTGTACCTTCCTCTCAACTTTGCTGTGAATCTAAAACTCCTCTTAAAAAATGAAGACTTAAAACACGCACAAGGGGAACAAAAAGGAAATGGAATCACAGTCCAGAATAAAGCTCAGCTTTATATTTACAAACTCATGATAATGTAAACTGAATACAGAATTAACTTAAAAACGGATTCAACTCTACTACGGAAGTGGGGGAATGAGGTGTGAAGAGGTGTGTGTGGCGACTGGCCTGGTGGTCCAGCAGTGAAGAATCCACCTTACAACGCAGGGGACACGAGTTCCATACCTGGTCGGGGAACTAAGATCCCACATACTGCGGGGCGACTGAGCCCACGCGCCACAACTCCTGAACTTGCGCGCCTCAACTAGAGAGTTTGCCTGCCACGAACTACAGAGCCCACACGCTCTGGAGCCTGTGCGCCACAACTAGATAGAGACCCACGCGTCGCAACGAAAGATCCTTCAAGCCTCAACGAAGATCCCACATGCCGCAACTAAGACCTGACACAGCCAAAAAATAAAATAATAAATAAATCTTAAAAAAAAGAGGTGCGTGTGTCCATCTGTCTGTCTTTTGGTGAGGCACATGGAGAATAAGAGGATTAAATCTATTTCTGCCATGAACAGACTTCAAAGAAATAATTAAATGTAAAAGTTCAATTATGAAATGCCGCTTTAAAAACTTTAAAAATTCATTAAACTTTAAAAATCAGGAAGCAGAAGTTGAAGCACTTTATGAAGAAATATGGAGGTAAATATAAGAAAAATAGCTAATAGATTGGAAGTTATTGCCACAGGGCGTGGGGAAAATAGGGCCGAGAATTGCTAATTTTCATTGTGTCTTTTAGTGTTGATAGATAATACTTACATAAATAGCACTTAATAGGTACCAGACACTAACAGTAGTCTAAACCACACATATACTTTTTTCTAGGAAAAATTATTTAATAGAACCCCTTTGGTTTTCTAACTATTTAATACCCAACTTAGAAAACAATAAAAACTGACTTAAAAATAGGGCACAGAGGCTCTCAAACTATATAATTTAATTACACACAGGATTTAGGTGTTTCTAAATTATAAGGTAAAGTTCAATTCTTATTAGAGCACATGGCATTAATAATCTGGAACACCACAGACAAATAATAATGGGGAAGAACTGGCTTTGTGAGTTCTACCGTGATACAAACTGAGACTCACTGATGGAATATTTCCTCTATGCCAGGCTCTGATGAAATGTGGTAGAATAAATGCATTATCTGAGTGCATCGCGTTATCTCATTTAACCTTCCAACCACCTTGAGAGATAGATGTAGGGTGTCAGTGACAAGGCAGGTAAAAGTCTGAAGTCACACATTTAGATTGTGTTACGTACTGAATGTTTGTGTTCCCTCCCCCAATTCATATGCTGAAACCCAAACCCCCAGTGCAATGTTCTTTGGAGATGGGGCCTTTGGGAAGTGATGAAGTCATGAGCATGGAGCCCTTGGGAAACAGATCAGTGCCTTTATACAAGAGGCTCCAGAGAGACCATTAGCCCCTTTCCCATGTGAAGGTTACATGAGTTCACACAGGTGGGATCCTCTGATGATATTAGTACCCTTATAAGAAGAGACACCAGAGAGCTCTCTGACTCTGTCTACCTCTGTCTCTGACTCTGTCTCTGACTCTGTCTCTCTCTCTGTCTCTGAATCCGTCTTTCTCTCTGTCTCTCTCTCCGTCTCGGTCTCTGTCTCTCTCTCTCTGTCTCAGGCTCTGTCTCTCTCTGTCTCAGACTCTGTCTCTGTTTCTCTCTCTCTGTCTCAGACTCTGTCTCTCTCTCTGTCTCTGTCTCTCTGTCTCAGACTCTGTCTCTCTCTCTGTCTCGGACTCTGTCTCTGTCTCAGACTCTGTCTCTCTCTCTCTCTGTCTCGGACTCTGTCTCTATCTCTATCTCCCTATCATGTGAGGACACAGTGAGAAGGGCTGCCGTTTGCAAGCTAGGAAGAGAGCCCTCATCAGAACCCGACCATGTTGGCCCCTGATCTTGGACTTCAGCCTCCAGAACTCTGAGAAATAAATTTCTGTCATTTACGCCATCCAGTCCATGGTACTTTGTTACGGAAGCCTGAGCTGACTAAGAGAGATGGGCTGAGGAGAGATGAAAATTTGGGTTCGTCTGACTCCACCCTGCCTCTTAAGCAGTTTTATTCCTTTTGGCTCAAAATAATCTATCACACACACACCCCATCCAGAGCTCCAACCACTAGACCATGACCACTCCTGAAATATCCTGCTGAAACCCACTGACCCTCAGCTAGTCTCTCCCAGACATCAGCTATGAGAAGCCAGAGGAATTGCACTCACCTTGAGAAAATCTAAATTTCCAGAACTACGTTAAGGCCTGCTGCCTCTATGATCCGGCAATCCCACTCCTGGGCATACATCCAGACAAACTATAATTCAAAAAGATACACGCACCCCTATGTTCATAGCAGTACTGTTCACAATAGCCAAGACATGGAAACAACCTAAATGTCCATCAATAGATTAACGGATAAAGAAGATGTGGTACATATATACAATGGAATACTACTCAGACATAAAAAAGAGTGAAATAACGCCATTTGCAGCAACATGGATGCAACTAGAGATTATCATACTAAGTGAAATACATCAGAAAGAGGAAGACAAATACCATATGATATCACTTACATGTGGAATCTAAAATATGACCCAAATGAACTTATCTATGAAACAGAAATAGACTCACAGACATAGAGCACAGACTGGTGGTTGCCAAAAGGGAGGGGGTTGAGGGAGGGATGGAGTGGGAGGATGGGATTAGCAGATGTAATCATTTATATAGAGAATGGATAAACAACAAGGTCCTACTGGAAATTATATTCAATATCCTATGATAAATCATAATAGGAAAGAATATTGTTTAAAAAGAACATATATATATATGTATAACTGAATCATCTTGCTCTACAGCAGTAATTAACAACATTGTAAATCAACTGTACTTCAATTTAAAAAAATATTGGGAAAAAAAAAAAAAGGCCTGCTGCCTCCTTTCAGGTCAGGGGATTCTTTCCCTGGAAGAGGCCCTTCCACCTCACAGATAACACACACCCGTTCAGGTCACTGCAAGTACAGGCAAACCTCGTTACATGATTCCTCAGAATGAACAACTTCACACTTCACACCGCTCACAGCTTTGTCTACGTCTTCGTGTTATGGGCTGAATTGTGTCCCCACACCCCCAAATTCATACGCTGAAGTCCTGACCAGCACCTCAGAATGTTACCTTACTTGGAGATGGGCCTTTGAAGCAGTAATTAAGTGAAACTGAGGCCAGTCAGGTGGACCCTAATCCAGCAATGACCAGTGTCTCTCCAAGAAGAGGAAACTGGCACACAGGGAAGATGGGCACCTAAAGCCAAGGACAGAGACCTGGAACAGACCCTTCCCCTCACCACCCTCAGAGCAAAACAACTCTGCCAAGTCTGATCTCAGGTTTCTAGCCTCCAGAACTAAATTCAATTAAAAAAAGAATGAGAAAATAAATGTCTGTTGTTTAAGCCACTCAGTCTGTGGTACTTTGTTACCTCAGCCGCAGCAGACTGATACCGTCCATAACTGCACACACCCGTGACCTTGCCCAGGTTCCTTTCACCCCCCAGTTCTACTCAATCACCAACACCGAGGATCCAAACTTACCATGTTTCTCCTTAAATTCCCATCCACTCCCATCACGTGGGTTTTAAGTCAGGCCCTGATGGTCTCCTGCCTGTTTCTCAGTTCCTTCTCCTTTCACTCCATCATGTGCACGGTGCTGGGGGGATGTTCACAATAGACCCCAACCACACAGATGCTGGGCCCCTGGTGCCAGGCAAGGTCCCCACAGTGCAGGCACCTGCTCAACCAGGTAACCCGCCTCTGGTGTCCCTGGGAGACAGGGCAGGGGGCCGGCGCTGTGGTCCTCCTGATACTGAGCAGGACCCTGTGGGGTTCCTGCGCACGAAAGCCTTTCTGTGTCCCCCATTTCTTTGATTACAGAAAATAGGCTTCATTCTGTCTCCATGACCTTCCCTGAGCTCCAAGGAGCAGGTTCAAACAGTTGCTCATCAGGGAAGGGAGGGGACGCAGGGACAAGGGAGGAGAAGCCAAGAAACAACTGTGCAGCCTTGGGGCAGGGTCCTGGTTCCCCGTCAAGGGATACACTTAACAGTATCTCCGAGCTGTTCTGCAGAGACTGAAAGCCCCACCAGGAGGGAGAAGTTAACGGTTAAGGACAGACGGTATGCTGCCCACAGGCAAGCACACACCAGCTTTCTAGCATCTGCCCACCACTCCTCAGCTCAAACCTCCGGGTCCAGCCTCCCTAAAAGAGTTTCAGATTCACAAAGACACCTTGTTTGTACACCCCCAAGCCAGCCTTCACACATCATGAATGTCTTCTTCCCCTTTGGCCTGCTCGTGGGATTTCTACTTAGGCTTCAAGACTCCACGCTGACACCCTCACCTGTGCAACCGTCCCTGGGCTGCCACGCTGCCCCCGACGTGTTTCCATGACGGCACTTACACTGGATGGGCATCACAGGTGGCTGCCGCTCCCCCTGGGCTGAGGACTCCTTGAGAGCAGTGACTGATGCTTATTCAGGGCTGTCACAGATCCGGGACCCCTGGTTGACCAAAGTGGAGCCTCAGAAAACACCTGCAATTAGAGGA